>NC_053422.1:14801000-14908500 GCF_016859285.1 Xiphias gladius
GTAACTGTACACAGACACAAAACACCGATCCTGACCCCAGACTGTCAAACCCCTCCAGCCCCACTCACCCCCACTCACCCCGCTCACGACTCAACGCGTGTCTCTGTCCACTTTTCCCTGTGGCTCTATCCCTCACAGCAGACTGTTGATGCATGTTTTTGCCCCTGGTGTTCTGCACAGGTGTGTTTATGTTTAGGGTAAGTGTTATGACGGAATGCAAAATTACCACCAGGTAGAGTGCAACAGAATAATTAAAAAACTATGCACGAAACAAACAGCTCCCCTGGATTTGGTTCAGACAGGTCTTTCCTGTCAACAAAGCCACAATGAGCCTGCAGCTGGTCTCTGCCACATTACCTAGATGACAAAAAATATGCAAGACAAGGCAGAGGATCAGTGCACAGTCAGGGAGAGAAACTTGAAACTTGCAAAATCAAAAAAAGTTATAATAGATAATGACATTTAAAAGGAACACAAGCTTGATAAAAGTTGTCCCATGTGGCTACAGTATGTGGATTTTGGTGGTACTGAACAGGAGATTCATTCGTTTATTCAAAAAGCTTGTAGGTGAACTTTGAGTTTATGCTGACTTGACACAATGTAAAATAGCTGAATTGATTCAAGAAGTGTCAATATTGGATATTATTTAGATGTAACTTCTAGTTATAGAGGCTTTGCAGCCATCTCCCAACTGTTTGTTGACACTGCTGTAGTTCTTTTTAGCGGTCAGAAATTCCTGACATCTCCCAGGTAGAGTTAGAACATGGAGGTTGACGTGAATGGTTTTGCCAACTGTGCTGGCTCAAAATTGCAGTCTGAATGCTATGACTTGAACCTGGCATTAGAACATTTTACTACAATATGCTTTTCTTTCTAAGATGTACATGTAGCTGATTGGGAATTAACTCACATTATGAACTGAGCTAATGCTGTGTTCAGAATTGCAGCCCAAATCTAATTATCCATATGCACAGATTGTAATCAGATTTCTTTCATTAAGTGTGGATGGTAAAAAAAAAAACACATTGAAATCGAATGTAACGTTAAGGTCACTCTGATTTATATGTGGGATTCAAACAGAACTTGTAGAGATGTGTCTGCAGACTCTCAGACTGGACTTAAATCTGTCCTTTCAGTCACTCACAATTTGACATACAGCATAACATCAACGTCCCCTCCAGGAACTACCGCATGAAACATGGCTGGACACATCAGTCACTTCTGTCACTAATGTCGTCTAATATTGTCCTCTGATGTAGCATAGGAGTTCTGCACACTGAATAGATACGACTGAAATGTGAAGAGTGAGAGGATGTAGCCTGCAGCTACTAGTTTTGGTTCTGGAAAACACACCATGGATGATGTTTCAACCTTTTTCTCCAGAATCAGTCTGCATGGCTTGATCAATGTTAAATATTGTCAAAGTTTTGCAATGTATGATCACCAAAAGCATGCCATTACAAAATACTACAGTCATCCTAATCAATGTTGCACTGGAAATGAAAAAAAAACATCTCAGAGCAACAGAGGGCAACCTTTTTTGGCACCGGAGGTAGTTTTTCCTGGACCAGACTGAAGAGATTTTCTTGTACATGGTTTTTCCCACAGTACCAAAATCAGTTTAAATGCTTGTTTAAAACCTCAAATGGTGGTGCATGTTGGGAAAGATGAAATACTAATCCTCTTGGATGGAAGTGGTACAACACCCACAAACACCGAGTCACTGGTTTACCAAAACACCATCTGGAGTGTAAAATGTCAAGTGTGTTACAAAACTCTTTTTGCCCCTGAACATAACCTTTCATCCCAAAATTCATCTCTGAACCCTGACCCTGTGGTGATGTTTAATTTTGACCTATTTGGAGCGCAGAAGCTCTGGCGCCCGAACCTCATGCTCAGCTCTTTTTTGCGGATGGCAGCCAGATCTGACTCTACATCGGCAAACAAACCGAAGATAAAAACAGGGTCTGTTGTGAATAACGGAGCTCCCCTGTGAGTGCGTATGTGTAACTTTACTAGGTATGTGCTTGAAAATGCATAGAGAGTCACACACAGATAAGCACACAGAGCCGGGTCACGGTCGGTTGTGTAGGGAACCCCTGTGTTGCTGTAATGCAATCCTCTCACGGAGAACGTTCTGGTATCAACCCTGCCCTGCGGAGTGTGCTTCCACTGCCAGGTACACAGACACAGCCCCAAGCCTGCAGGGCTCGCCTTGAAGTCAGGCTATATGCCGACCATAGTGTAGTTACTCGGTATAATATTATATAACGACAACATGGCTCTGGGTTTGACTTATCTCAGTTTACTCATACAAAAGAGCAGTTGTTTTTAGCCACAATGGAAGAATCTTTTAGACATGTCAGTGCTCAATCAAAACAACAAGAGCCTTTCATGTCTGGCAATCATCTCTGAGCATGTGGCTGCAGACAAAAGGAAACGTTTTGGAATAGTTTGAGTTGATTTGTGTCATGGAGAATTATATTTCTCCATCCCAGACTCCTTTTTTTGGTACCTGTTTATTCCTTTTTGAATGCAAACCCTTTTTCCACACTGTGTGTCCCTTTGCTCCAGGGCTGTTTACTCTGTGAGTCAAAGGTTTTGTGTTGATTTTGGGGTGTTTTGATGCTAATGGAGGATGTTCGGTTGGAGGGAGCCCGGGCTTGATGAGCTCCAAATGTTCAGATGTCACTGAAAGATGCTCATTGCTTCTGACAGGTGATGAGGCTTTTGCAGTTGAAGAGATCGGAGGAGGCTTGGCTGACAGGGGTTGTCCTAGTTGACTGATTTCAACGTGTGTGTGGGGGCATGTAGGAGTTACCCAGTCATTCAGAAAATAGTCTGGGAGGATGCTTTGATGTAGCCGACTACTCAGGGTCAAGCGGTAGTGGAGGAGTCATCAGAAGGAGATTTCTTTTAAATCACGCAGCAGGGGAGTTGTTTGTTCAGGTTTTGTCCATGTCTCTTCAATGATAAGCATTTCTATTTCTATTTTAATTTGAAACTGCAAGTTTCGCCAATCTGTCATTCAATCTGTCACTAAAGCTCATGTCACTGGATGAAGATATTGTTTTTAAGTGAGTTTGAGCTTGTTAGGCTCGTTTGGGAGCAGAGTAGGTAACTAAATAGAGGACATCCAAGTTACCCGTTGATACCATTTCATCCCTGCAATTTGTACCATAATCAAAAGGATGCTTGTCACTTTATTTTCTTTCTAGTTACTTTATCATGTTTGATAGAGGCACAGAAGACTAAAAACAGGTATTTTCCTCTTTCCCGCATTTTATAAAGACAAAGTGTCTTTCTTACTGCAATAATAACACATATTTGTTTAAGGTTGAGCAACAGACATTTTTGTGTATAAGATAGTATAGAGTACATACCATCATTAAGTCACCCAGCCCTGTAAGGGAGTGCAGACGTCAAATTTAAGTGGTTGAGTCACAGGAAAAAGGTGTTGACTGTGTTAGGTCAGACCACTGAAACCACTGAAAACATGTTGAGGGCAAATGTTTAGCAATCTGTGTAAGCTATTCATTTAAAGTCTCTTTTTCATCCTGGGGGGGCTGTTGTGATTGGAGAGATGAAAGAGAGAAGGAAGAAAAGGGAGGAAATAGAAAGGGAGTATGAGAGCTAATCAGGGTTAATTGGCTGCTGTTATTTTGACCCGAGGCAGAAAATAGATAAGGAGGAAAAGTGGGGAGGAGAAGATGATAAAGAAACAAAAGTTTGAGTGCATGTGACTAGTTCAAGAGGAGAAAAGAATTAAACTGGTGAAGCAACGGGAGACCTGAGCTGTGCCATAAGAAAGATAGAGTGAGCGAACAAAAGAAATCTGACAGGGTCACACACATTGTGCAATACATATTCCACACCTGCATGAATCACTGCCTACCGTCTGGGTGTCAGGAGGACAAGAGTGAGCACAGAGAGGATGGAAAAGGATGACAGAGAGCAGAGACGAGGAAAGAAATGTGTTCGCGCTCGAGTGAAGGGCTGAGGATCTGTTGAGAAAGAGAGTTAGGAAAATAAAGGAGGAAGTGTGAAAGTGAAAGTGTCCAGAGAGAGTGAGCACAGGATGAATATGAGTGCATGTACATGAAATTTCTTAATGTTGAAAACCACCTCTCAGCTCCAATTTTCTCTGTTTGAAACCAGAGACAGGGGCACTAAAAGGTTTCCAGTGTTACAACCCCCGTCTCTCTTACATACACACACAAACACACACACACAAACACACACACACACACACACACACACACACACACACACACACACACACACACACACACACACACACACACACACAATGTGTGTCTCCATGACTTCAGTGGGCATTATATTGATTTACATTCATTTACTGGAGACTTACTCTAACCTCAACCATCACTACTACTTGCCTAATCCTTACCTTACCATAACCGCAAAACATGTCTTCACCTTAAATATATATATACTATAAACATAATGGGACGATGTAAACAGATTCAGGTCCCCACAACATGAGCAATACCTGGACCACACACAAACAAGCAAAATCATTGTATACACTCACAGCAATCCACATATATAATTAGGGCTACAAACATTCTCAAAAACACTCACACAGTAACATAAAACACCTACACAAACACTCTAAAACATAAACAAAAAGTCTACAGCAAACACACAACTGATACAAACACATTAATGTTTGTGATTGTAAAGAAAGCCACATGTCTTTGTTTTTGGGATATCAGTCAGGAGTGAACGTGTGTGTGCGATGGTAACTTCAGCGTGCGCACGCGCGTGTGCATGTGTGTGAGTCACTATCAGAGACTACTTTTGCGGGACACATTTCTGAGTAAAGACCAGTTAATTGGGGACGGCTTGTCCAATTGGGGACAAAAGCCGTGTCCTCAGTTTGGGAAAAGCTGATTTTTGGGTCAGGGGTTAAGGATAGGATAAGGTTATGGTTAGGGTTAGGGTAAGTCTCCAGGAAATGAATGCAAGTCTATGTAATGTCCCCAAAAGTGACCATGGTCAACATGTGTGTGTGTAAGTGGCTGTTTTCCTGACAGGCTGTTGCACTGAACATAGTAGTCATTTGTCTGAATGTCTGAAGCTATTAAGCAAGGTTTTATTTGAAGCCAGAGTAAACCTCCGACAGCCAGAAACCTCTAAAATTAGATTGGAAGCGGAAAAAGCTTTATTGGCAGTGTCAGATGACTCTGACCTGGCAATATGTAAACAGACGAGGCCATCACCATAGAGACAAAGAAATAAACCAGAATATTGTAAAAAATCCTATAAACAGTGAGAATGGTTCAGTGACTAGAGCAAAGCTTGGAAACTGTAGCTGGAGGTGATTTTTGTCTCTTGAGCTCTCAATTCATCAAATTAATTAAAAACTCCAAGTTAAATAATCACAAAATGTCTGAGAAAATAATGGCTAAGATAAATTTCGTCTCACTGTTATGATTACAAATACCTCTGCCATGTGTGTTAATTATCACTTGGACACCCAGGATTTGACTGTCATTGAAGAAACCTCTTACACTGTCTGTCTGAGGTTTAATCGGTCTTTTATTTTTTTAATTTCTCCACAGTCCATCAGCACCTGCAGCTCATCCTGCTATTGGCTGCTGCCATGGCGATGGCCCTGGATTCGTCACACAACCTGGCCAGTGAGAGGAGTTCGATAGAAAGCACGTATGAGCTGACCAAATACCTGGAGTATCAGCTCAAGGAAATCAAAGACGTATATGTGAGTAATGTTTTGTGATATTTTTGTGTGATTAATATCATCAAAGCCAACGGGGAACAAAAAAAAAATCATTGTCCTCTTCTTTGCAAATGTTTCTCATTGCACCAGTTTTGCATATTTTTTTAAATTTACATATACATGTCGGTCATAGACAAAATATATAGAAACACCTCTAAAACCTCTAAAGGAACTTAATCACAAGTAGAAACACTGCTACAAAGGTCCCCATTAAGCAGCTGCAATCAATATTTTTATAATAACAATAAAATGATAATTTGAAAACAATGTGACACTGTGAAAGGTGTCGCTCCTGGTGATGAACCTACAGAGAATCATCACCTGAATATAGTGGGAGTTGACCAAAAACAGAGCTAAAAGAGAGTGAATATTCATCAGATGGACAGAAACACGACTCAAAATGCATGATCATGTAATGTGCTCTGTAACTGGTGGATGTGTGAATAACTCAACTTTCTAAAAAGTTCATCATATCAACTCAAAAAGTGATAATATGTCAGTTCTCATAACTTGTTTCTGCTGACCCCAAGTGGCCAAGAAAAATCAGTTATTGTATATTTGCGGAAATAGTTTTGGAGTTAGATGAGAAAATCGCAAAATATGATGCTACGCGCAGAAGTTGATTATCTTAGCTTAGCATAAAGACTTGAAACAGGGAAACAGCTTGTCTGGCTCTGTCCAAAAACAAGCTTAATTATTTGTGTTGGTTGTTTAAACCATACACAAACAGAAAAGTAATTCCAACATGTGGTTTTAATTTTTACATTACAGTATCATTTTATTGTCCTTAACTAACTTAAAGGATTTGATCTAACTGGGGTCTTATTTTCGTAGTTTTTGCCCTCTGTCTTATGATTACTCATAACATTGGGCTCACCATGTTAATTACTGAGCTCTGGGAATGCGGCAACAGAAGTATGACAGGGCAAGAAACTGTAGCACTCAGGTCAGATCAGAGAGGTTTTATTCAAACCCTCGAGTTGGTCAAACTAATTTGGGAGAGAAAAAAAACTGCAAAGTCATTGTTGTAAACATCCATCACAGTTTAGTTAATTCAACTTTGACTCACTGTACTTAGTTGTGCGCATCCTGTTTTCCTGTGTATTGAGGGACCATTACAGATATGACAGGAGCACTCGTTTCTGATTTAACCCATATTAAATGATTTAGATAAACTGGCTAAACTCGTGGCTTGTTTACAACCCGTCTGATCATCTGTTTGCTGATGGTTCTAGACCTGACACACTTCACCGCAGCAATGAAGCTTTGTAAAGTGTTACGATGAATGATGGCCCAAATTATGAAAATAAACATTATGCCAGTAATGTCCACTAAACCTTCTCAGCCTCTCCTCTACATTTTGTATACCTCCTCCAGCTCACCTACCTAGGACCTCCGTTCAATGAGAAAGACTTCTCCCCTCCGCGGCCCAACAGCACAGCTCTGTCCCTGCCCAGCGCTGCCACCCGCCTGGAGCTTTGGCATGGCCTGGAGAACCAAGCCCGTCTCGCCCAGAACCAGAAGGCCTACTCTGTGCTGCTGGCAGCCGTCAGGGAACTGGCCCGCTCCACCCTCTGCCCCTCCCTCAAGACCTCCCTGCTGCACTTTTGCACAGGCCTGGATGGACTGCTGGGCTCGATATCCGCACTGATGACCACACTCGGTTACGCACTTCCTCCTCCATCTGCAAATATGGGAAGTAATGCTGGCGAGCTGCAGTACTCTCAGAGGGAGACAGCAGGCGACCGACCAGCTCCACTGATGAGCCAGAGCCTGTACAGGTCCCGAGCCGGGACGAGGACAGAGTCCAGTCAGCGTAACAACCAGAAACGAAGTGGGATGAGGGTGGTCGGAGGAGAGCGGGAGGAGGGCATCAATGTAGACCCGATGGGAAAAAGGAGAGGGAAAGAGGGGAGGAGAGCAGAGGTGACCACAGCTGGAGGAAGGAGTGGCGGATTGAGGGAAAAGGGAAGAGGAGAAAGAGGGAGGAGAGGAAAGAGGGAAGAGCCTGAGAGCGGGAAATGGGCTGCCAGCGAAGAAGAGAGAGTAGGGGAGGAGGATGAGGAGGAGCTGGAGCGAGAGGGAAAGGCAGAGAGATGGGGGAGGAGGAGAAGGTTGTTGAGTATCAGCGAGGGTGGAGAGGAGAAGGAGAGGCAGCCTGAACCCGGGGTCGCAGTGTCGTACCTGGGCACAGAAAGCTCCAGCTCACTTCGACAACCAACCATCCAAAACACCAACAATCGGTACAGCTACAACCTGAACTCACATCACCCAGAAGCACTCAGAAAAGAAGATGGATTTATTGTAGAGAAAAGCAGAGGATCAATGGTGGAGGAGGAGAAGCAAACAGATATGGAAGCTACCTCCTCTTCCTCCGGTTTCTATAATCAGCGTCGGCCTCCTCGCTCCCTCTTCTCCCCCACCCTCCAACCTTCTCTATCCACCCGCTCCCTCCTCTACCAGTTTGGAGCAGGTGAGAAGCATACCCTTCTCCCCGAGCCCATCCCCGTGTCTTTACGAAGGGGCACCTCCGTCCTTTCGCCTCCCCTGACTCCGCTCCTCTCCTCCACCTCCTCCTCTTCCTCCCCTTCACTCCTGTCAGTGGGGCCGACGATGAACGACTTTGCCAGGAAGGTGGAGGGGTTTTGGATATTGCGGGAGCTGCAGAGTTGGCTGTGGCGATCGGCGAAGGACTTCAACCGCCTCAAGAAGAGACTCAGAGGTTAAGATGCTGAGACAGCGCACACAGAAAACACACAAACATGCAGTATATTGGAAATCTATTATTTGGACAAAATCTAAGTGGAAATAAACTGAGAGCGTTAGCAGACAAAAGCACATAAACATATTCATGCTTAAGACATTCATTCATACCGTACTGGAATAAGTGAATGAAGGACTATTTGGCAGGTCACCAGAAGCGCTAATGGAATATAACACACACAAAGCCAACACATTACCAGCACTGTCACTCGCCTAATGCACATAGCAGCTCTTTGAGCGAGACACACAGAGACTGGGCTGAGTTACCGGACTTCACGGCTCATAGATCAACAGAAATACCACTGTAGGTGGTTAGACACACACACACACACACACACACACACACACACACACACACACACACACACACACACACACACACACACACACACACAAGGATAGACTGAGTGACAGACAGCAAGACAGACAGTGCAGCCATTGAGCGAAAACTGATTCAGTGACCCCACATATGTGAATCAGCAAACATTCATTTTCTCTAAAGGCAGAAGGGAAAATTTCTGAATGGGTACAAGACAAAAGGAGAGGAGGAAATGACCAGAGGGATGAAGAGGGCACAGAGGAGGAGAGGAAGGGGCAGAAAAGGAAAGGAAGACGGGAGGAGGCGTGAGTCAGGGGGATAAGCACCGGAAATAACGGGCAGAGGGGTATTGCTGAGTAATCAGAAGTCGGCCGGTCAGTTACAGTAACTCTACAACAGCGCTACACATACTGTCGAGACAGAGAGGTGGTCAAACACACACACTCAGACACTTACTGTGGTATTTGGTGTATTAACATATCATTCACTTCCTTGCTGCTTTTGATTCAGTGCTCATAATTTTTTACCACTTTCTAACGATTTCACTCCGTAGCAAGTAATATTTAACACCATCTTAAAAATGTTTTAGAATAGAATCGTTTTCCGTCAAAAATCTCAGTAGATGTATTTTTTTAATGTTTAAAGGAACAGTGTAGAAATTTTGGCAAACAGGTTTTTTTGCTTTCTTGTCAAAAGTTCAATGAGAAGATCGATACAACTTTTATACAGCATCTGTCTGTTTGATATGGAGACTGTTATCTTACTATAAAGACTGGAAACAGGGGGAAACAGCTGGTCTGGCTCTGTCCAAAGGTACAAAATCTGTCCAACAAGCAACTCCAAAACTCACTAATTAACACATTAATAAATTAAAACACTGTATTTCATTTTACAAAACCAAAGTAAAAAAAAAAATAAAAAGTCCCAGTTCCAAAGTCTTGTCTTGTCTTGTAGTGAAGATAGTAGCAGCACTCGCTGAGAGTAGCGTCTCACAGCTACAGCTGCCACTGATAACACTGTCACAAAAATTCAAAATAGTAAAACATCTCTGCACATCAGCTACGGAGCAAGACAGAGACTACAAGAACTGTGATTGGTCATCTTGGGCTGCTTGTGTTTTTCTCTTTTTTTTTTCTGATGCTGGTTGCTGGTAGAGACTGAAGAAGATGAATGAAACATGAAAAAAGCTAAAAAATTTCTTAATTTAGTAAAGGCTCTACTCCATCTAGCATTCCATTGCAAGCTTCTTCTTCTGATAATAACAAACTCTCTCTATTGCAGTGAATGAAACAATGCAAATATGGTTACAGTACAGTTGCTCTGTGGAATATAATTAATAATTAAAAGCAGTGTGGCCGTCATTAATGATATCTATCTAGTTGTTGTGGTGTGCTTAAATGGTTGTTTTTGATCGAATAAATCTGACTTCAGTCCTTATGCTAAGCTAAGATAACCATCTCCCGGTTTAACCTTTATATTTATCAGACACACATGACACTGGTAGCAATTCTCTTGTCTAGCTCTTGGCAAGAAAGCGAAAGTTCCCCAAAACTCAAACTGTTCCTTTAAGTCACTTCGCACCCCTTAACACAAAAATTAGACACATTGAGGTAGATTTTTCATGCCTTTTAAAACATGAAATCAGAGTCCTTTTGCAATTTGTTTTTCAGAATAAATCTATTGCTATGTCTTTGCAATGTGCCTTGGATGATGTGGCTAAGGGGTATGGATCCTATCTCTATAATATTTATTGAACAATTATTTATTTTTCTCCAGTGTGAAAATACTGTATTGTAACTCATGAGAGAATAAATAGTAGCTTTTGTACAGAGTGTGGTGTTATTGGTATTTTGGGAGCCCATTGGGAGGAGAGACAAAAATGCATATGGGATTTTTGTTTGCAATGGTTTTAGTTTTATAGGGATGGTTACGGGTGATTGGCACAAGGGGAGAGGAGTTTTTTGGAAAACAAAGGCCGGCTCACATTCATGGCAAAAAATAGAGCGAGTGAGGCGGGGTATGAGAGAGTTTTTATTTGTCTGTCCGGGTGAAAATTTATGATCGTTCTTTTTCCCTTTCATCTCTTGCTTCCCACCTCCCACTGTATCACCCCTCCTTCCGCTTTGCTTTCCTTTCTCATCACACTATCTCACGAAGCTCCTCTTCCCCCCCAAAAAACACATCCCTCTGACCTGTGACAGTAAAGGATTTGCATGAGCACAGACAGGCACAGGTACAAACACACCCCTCATAATCCCACCAACTGCCCAGCTCTCTTGTTGTGTCTGTTTCAATGCTGCCTTTCTCCCTGTCTCTGTCACCGCCTCTGCTTCTTATCGTCTTCTGCACGTCCTTTGTCTTTCACACCCACTCTTTTATTGCATCCTTACCTGTTATCTTTTTTTCTTTCTTTCCGGTTTGGCTTTGTTGCTCTGGATTATGCTCTTTTTTCCCACATGTTCTGCAGCTCTCCCCTCAGGCCAGATATTAAGGGATCAATGAGAATCTCCCTTCCATCACCTCCGAGGTACACACCTGCATAAAACCACGTGCAACCACCCTGACAAACGCAAGCAGTTGTAAACACACGAATGTGGACAATGCTCTGGCACACAAGTGCACACATGAACTTTAACAAGCAGCATTAGCCAAGCAGGAAGTTACTTAAATGAGAAGTTGACTGTGTCAACGCTGACACATCATCACACACACTCATGACTCTCCCTAAGTGGGGGAAAGGGTTAACGCTGACAGATACATGACACATGTGTACACACACACACACACACACACACACACACACACACACACACACACACACACTTAAGAGGCTGTGTGTTTTTTACATTCAGTAAGCAATGACTGAGGGGCTGCCAGTAGTCAACAAAGGCAGCTTTGTATGGTCTGAGTGTGTGTGTGTGTGTGTGTGTGTGTGTGTGTGTGTGTGTGTATTGTTTGCCCCTGTGTGGGCTTACAAACACAGCACGTGTGTGAATCATTATCTGTATGTGTCAGAACTTCGTTGGAATGAGGCTTGTCATGCGTAGCTATCTAACAACCATCACTCACTGCTGTCTCCCTCTTTCTCTTTCCGTCTGTCTCTCTGTCAGTGAAGCAGAGACAAATTGCTGTAACTAATACGTAACAGGATTGCTGAGCACTCTTACTGTGACTCAGCTGGCGAGTCCTTCGATAAGTACAGATACTGTGAGTGACAAGGAATCGAAATTATGGGCTTGTTGGGTCTATCAGGCGGCTGCTGACAGAAGAACACTATGCTGCTCAGACAGGCCTGTCTGTCTGACTGGCAGCCTGTGATCTGATGCAAGACTAACGACTTACAGAGGGGTGGGATGTGAAGGCCATCTTGCCGAAGAACTTTTATTTGCTCCTGGAGAGCACCTCTTCTTTTTGCTCTTCTGGCTCCATTGCTCCACACTCCACCTCCTTTTAGTCTTAAAGAAAAACACCAAGATTCTGGGAAATTCCTCCATGTCCCCCTGTGGAGGTCAAGTGCTAGGGTACCTCATTTTATCACTTGTGCATACATCATGTTAAGTGACAGTAGGCTACTGGCATCATCTCAAAATTGCTAAAAAAAAATAAAAATAAAACTTTTTGGAATGATTAAAAGAGTAGTACTGCACTGATTTAGCATTACACTCCTGTAACATTGGCAGCCTTTTTAAAATATAAAAGAGTCAAAATCAGTGCAGCAGAGCCGAATACATAGTCTTTTTTTATTCCACATATTCCATTTCCTGGTCAAAACCTTGCACCTGTGTTACTGAAAATGCAACTTGACCTCTGACAGTTAGGTCACAGATTTGGGACATCATTTGAGGCATTTTATGAGACTTCACGCAGCTTCCTCTCGAGCCACAGCAGGCTTTACACAAACTGTTTTTATATATACAGTAGTACTCCCTAAGACTTGTAATCAGTCTTTGGTATGTAAAATCGGCAGAGCCCCTTTAAGGATTATTGCCCTTTCTTAAAATTGTCTAGTAAAAGTCTAGATCGCTGGCCGTATAGACACTGTTAGGTGACTGGAAGTGGAAGCGCTTTCAAGGCTCAGATAGTCAAAAGATGAAAAGACTGTGTTATAAAATACTAGACTTTTTAATAAAAGTCAAAGGTATCAGCCTCTAAATATCAAAACGGATTGCGGATGGTGTTTTCTGGCCTAAGTTGCAACAACAAAGCATTCTGAATTCGTTAAAGCTCCGACTTGCAACATTGAACGGCTTTTTCTCCACTGAGGGGATGTAAAGCCATGCTCCATACCAACCTGACAGAAAAAAAGAGATTCTTTTTACAATAATGTACACCTATACTATCATTCATCTGTAGAAGAGACTCTCTTGTTTCTGTGTTGAGGAACACTGAAGATATTCTGAAAAGATAACTGACAAATGGGAATTAGCAGCAGTAAAAAAAAAAATTACTTCCAAAACCTCCCACTGCTCAACCTTATAGTAGGCTGTGCATGGAAAATACATGGAAAATTCACCTAAAATATGTTGCTAAAAGCAGTTTTCTAACTGCAAGTGAGTAAAACACCTGTTAACACTTACTTCTCGTAGTGCTCATGTAACAAAGGGAATCAATGGAGAAAATATTAATGTTATGTCATTAAAATTTACAAAGTCTGATTATATTACAAGGGTTTAGGTGATCAAGTGTGTTGCCTGGTCATCAGAGTACACATTCTCCTCTAATACACCTAAAAATATATATTAACTACTGGGGTTATGATATACCAGTCAATAGTCCACACAAAAGAAGACTCTACTGTCTCTTAAAGGTCAACTTTCCTATACCCAGATAACATTCAGTGATTTTTGAGTCACATGATGAATTTGTTGTGTTTGATCTCATCACTGAAGTTTACTGATAGACCGATCTCCCAAAAATCTGGTATATTTCTTTAAGACACACAGATGCGCTCGTCGAGCCGTTCTTGGACCTCCTCTTCCTCCCTGTCTGTCTTTTTCTCCTAGTTGCTCTCTATCCTTTTTTTGTCACACTCTATGTCCCAATCTTTTTTCCATATGTCTCGCTGCCTTCCTCCTTCACCGTGTCCATCCGTAGGCCGCCCTCTCTGACTGCGCAAGTAGCCATTTTGTGTCATTTTGTGTCATTTTTGCTTCATTTTCACTCCATGTGTCCCCTTTTCTCTTCTACAATCAAACCCTTTCACACTTCCCTCAAATTCCCTCGGCCACCCCCGCGTTCTCTTCCTCTTTTTCCATCTGTCTATCTCCTCTCTCCTTCCCTCCGTCGCCTCTTCCCTCTCCCTCCCTCTCTGTTCTGCTCACCTGCAGCACATAAAAATTCCTCTTTTCTTTCTCCAGAGAATTGTTCAGTCGCTTAGGGATTTACTGCATTCTTCTATGCTTTCTCTCCCTCTTTCTCTCCATATCTGTCTCTGTTTTGGCAGCACTACACAGTGCCTGATTCAGCCAATCTTCTCCTTTGTCCTTTTAACACATTGATATCCTTCTTTAAGCCCCTTTGTGTTTTCTTTATCCATCCCTCCCTGTTGTTATAATAAAACATTCTAATCCTTTACCTGTTGTTTCCATGACCCCACCCTATTTTTTTTTTTTTTTTTACTCCTTAGCACCCACTCTACCTGCTCCACCTGGCCCTCCCTCCTGCTGGGTTTCTGCCATGACAAGGATAATCCAGCCTCCACTTACTTAGCTGGAGGGCGCAGGGTTGGGCTGCAGCTTCTCACCACTTTTTTTGGGTTGTTGGGGGTGGGGGTAGAGGTGGAGGGGCGGTCCAAGGCCTGGGGCCTGGGATGAGGTTGATTTATGAGTTAATCAATTGGTTGTCCGTGTGAGCGAGCAAAACCACAGAGGTGTGTGAGCCCTTTCATGTCACTGTCTGTGCTTGTTGATTTAGTCCCCTAGGAAAACACCAGGACCTGTCATTCCCCATGCTGCTCTGCTCCTCGGCATGTTTTTCGAAAGCAATTAGGGGAAAAATGTGTCTGGGCGTTCATTCATCTGATGGCTGAATGGCTTGTATGTGCGGATGTTCGTGTATGGTTTTGTGGGTGTTGAGGGCTTATAGAGGTCTTACTGGACCATGAAAAGTCATGACATCATACATGCGCATGGGGTCAATTTCGGACTTCAAAACAAACAAACCTTGATTTGCTATGGGTAACGTGACAACAAAAAATTCTCTTCTACTTTCTCACCACCTGTTGAAACTTAGACTGCGTCCACATCAGCTTTTCCGGGGGGATCTTTGTAGAGACCTCTGCCCAGAGTTAAACACCTGAACAATGCAAAAATGGCAAGAGCTCTTCTTCTTTAACCTCTATTCAGCTGGCAAAAAAAACACAACTGCACTTCATAGCCAGCCTCTGGTAAGGAGCGGGGCAGAGAGCTTGGCGGACCAAATCATTATTTTGTGATTACAACATCGTCTGAGAAAATCAACATAAATACAAGTCAATGACAGCTTTATTATGGCCCATAAACATTACAGCCGTGCTGTATGATCGGCAATATCATCATTTAAAATGCACAATTGCAGAAAAAACTAAGCTGTCCTCTTGACGTAATTGTCTCACAGTCAGTTCCGACTGGGCCGCTACAGACACAGTCAGTAATGGTTTTTATGCAACCAAATTCACGATCCATTTTTTTCTCATTTACATATTTTCTGTTTCTGTTTCAGACAACTGAATGAGTATGAAATAGTTATTTAATTGCGGCCTATAAACACGTTAACCAGTAATCACTCCCAAGCTCCTGATAAAATCCTTATTCTTATGCTAAAATCAGTTTTATAACTGCAACATTTCCTGGTAAAATCAATAGTTCAGAGCAATAACTCTGCTGTGTGTTCATCTATACTGACATTTAAAATGAGTGATAGGAGAGAAAGTTAGAGGCAACTAAGGGCTGGTTTATGGTCTCTCAGAACTTGTTCTGAAGACATGCAGTCCAGGGGGAGTGGGCGCGATATTGTTTAAAAATGGGATGAGATCCACTCGGCTGTGAAAAAGAAAAATATCTTTGGCTCTTTTACTTGATAGATGATACTCCTTTACATCATCTTTTCACCATTTCACGCAGGGCAAGTAATGGACAATTAGCTGGTGTGAGGTTTTATGCTGGGAGTTGCTGCACATGGGGCTAATAACCAGAGTGACTCTTGATTCTCCCAGACTGGATGACAATGACCTAAAAGTGTTGACTGATTATTGATTCTCAGTGGGATCGGCGGTACTAGCAATATTTTAAAATTACAAGCAGTCAGTGATTCAATGCTAATAGCAAAATATCAAGTGAGTAGCAATACAGAATGAGTAGTCCTGATATGAAATTACCAGATTGGTGGGGGGGGGGTGCAAAGAAGGCCACACAAGGACATGAAGATCATCACAGGAATACAACGTGTGATTTAATGTACCAAAAGTGGAGGCAAGGAATCCCACCACATCTTAAAGCTGTTAAATCTGTTGTGAAAGCGTCCTCGCCTCTACCTTGTCGAATGCTTTATATTCATGAGGAAACTTCTGTGTGTACTCTATCATCACACTTATAGCCAAGCAAGAAGAGAAGCTGTGTTCGTATCATTTTTTAAAGTTTGTTTGTTTTCAGTTCGGTTATGGCTACATCATCTTCAGAACTGAGCGTCAACAGGAGAGGTACTGTTGGTTACCTGCGGTTTAATAAAGCTGTCACGCTGATTTAGAAGAGTGGTCAGACTGTTGACCAAACCTCCTGTATGTCTGAGGTGTCCTGCAATATAATTTGATCAGACACCCAGCAGCCAATCAGAAAGTATTTTAATGCTATGTAATGCCACAGTATAACCACAGTATAGTGGTTTTTAACAATTGACAGTAATGGACAAACACTCTGAGTGCAGATTTCCATCTTTAATCACCTCAGACTCGAGTATCACTTTCAGATTTGTCCAGCTTGCAGTCCAATAAAAAATGTAATTGCGACGGCTGAGATTGATCTGAGGCTACATACTATATGAACAATATTGCCAACTGTTAAACATGGTCTGCCCTGTTTTTACCAGACCTGTTCAGACTCTGCCTGATCTTGAAAATCAGGTGTTTCAGCTTAAGAGAAGTGTTGTGTGTTTTTTCACGCAGGTGTGTGTATATTTGCTGTGCTTGTGCTCTTTTTTTTTCTCTCACTGTCTCCTCCCATCTGCTTGTCTGTCTTGCCAGGGTTTGCATTTAATATATATTTGTATGTGCATGTGGTGAGAGACTGATGAAAAGAGAAAACAAACAAGTTAAAGGAGATATATCACGAGAGAAGAGCAGAGCAAAATGACGGACAGATGACAGAGGAGTCGTTCGATGGCATCTAATAAGTCTGATAACTGGCATGCATCCTGGCTAAAGCACACACAGACACATATTCAAAACACAGAGATGAGGGGGGGGGTGCAGCTAAACAGAGTGCAGTAAACAACATATCCTAATACGGGGTATATCTCAGCACCTTTGTTCCCCGAGCCAAACTATCCTGCGGTGATTCCAACTGCTGAAGCCAGGAACTTCCCTCGGCGCATTTGTTTTGCTCATTTTATGACAATCATATCCCTGCCCATCCCTCGTAAAATTTCATTTATGATTAATGGCTGCAGCGGAGTGAGTGAGCAAAAAGATTTTTTTTTCTCTTCTCTATTTCCTGAGGCCTTGGGTGGGAGTCAATGAGGCGTTTTACATGTTGCTGTGCCGCGGCCTATGTTACATGTTTGACGTGTCACGGTTTGTTTGAGAATAAAACGTCAGTTTTGGACCAGCTGTCCACCCACCCTAGGAGGACTTACAGCTCTCTCTCTCATTTTTTCTCACACATACACACACACACACACACACACACACACACACACACACACACACACACACACACCTTCATCCTGCTCTGCGACCTGAAAATGGGAGATTGGTGCGAAAGGTAAATAGAAAGCTTTTAAACTGTCTGCGGGACACACAAAGACAGGAGATTATGGAAGAACTACAGACTCCCTCACACATTCACTCACAGTCACTTGTTTTTGTCACTTTGGAGGAGACATTACATTGACTTACATTCAGTCCCTGGACACCTACCCTAATTTTAATCCTAAAAACATGCCTCAACACCACCTTAACCTTAAAAAATAAGTCTAGTGATATTCTATATTTTTCTTATTATCAACAAATTTAATGAGAGGACTAAAACCAACAATAAATAAACCTTATAATAACCACTGTCTGTATAGCCAAAGTCTGATATAGTTTATTCCTCTTTAGAGCTCCAAATGTGTATTAATCCACCACTGAAAATAGTCCCCAACAAATGCACTATTTACTCTTGTTTAACTTAAGTTTTCTAAAAGATTACAGTGCCCAGTTTTTAAATTAATTTAAGCCTTAAAACGCCTGAAGCCCTAGCGATTAAAAGTATGTACAGTATTCATGACCCTTTCTAAATATTTGTATCTTCAGGAACCAACAGGCTTGGGGCTTGGGGAGTCAGAAATATTTTATTTAATTGTTGTTCTTGGTCTTTAATAAAATGTATTTATTTATCTTATAGGATTTCTCCCCCAGTCTGATGCAATTCTCCACAATATAACTGTATAAAACAGTATTTCTTCCCCAACACATGAGTAATAAAAGTATACAAAGACAATCATAAGCAGAGCACTTTATTCTCACACCCTACAGTGTCTTTTACACACCTGTGCAGACACAACACACAGACAACACACTTGTTCACAGCTTCCTGTTTTTTTCCCTTCTCCCTCAGTGCACCATCTCAAAAGCTAGAACCAAATATTTTCCCTATCCAGGCCTGGAAAGTAAACAGGCCATATCTTTTTACGGTCCTCTTAAAACCCCCAAAGTAATATGATGCTATTTCTTCATTCCGTCACGCTGTCTGAGTTTTTCTTTTCTTTAATTCTGTTTTGGTCTTTCACAATTTGAGGACATTAAGACGAGACCGGACCAAAACAAACTCAAGATAGGAATGCTTGTGTCTGCCTGGAAGGACGGACAGAGATGAGCAAGCAGGAAAAGTTCAGAGGGAGCAGACGGATGAATGAGTCCGATTCACATCCTATTTGTGACACCAGTTTGATGTTTGACAGAGATCTGAACTCTTCATCTCAAACCTGCAGAACCACCACAGCAAATATCCAGCGAAGAGATTCCCACAGTGTGTAAGAAGACTGACTCTCTGTTTGGGATCTAGAACAAGTTGTTTGAATAAATTTTACTTTCATGTTGGGTTTGCTTGGTAGATGGAACAAAGATCAGATGTGCTGGTCATTTTCGTCCTGGATTCCTTGGTTCTGTGTGACAGTCAAAATTAATCCCTCGGCTAAGAGCTTGGTGGGAGCTGAAATAACGAATGACTAGAATTAGATTTTGCGCAACATGCCCCCGGCTTGATTGACACATTCTACAATCAAATCAAAGTGCTGACAGCTGGGACTGATTTCCCACAACTGTTGCGGTTTAGCGACAGAGAACTGAACGAATGGGAAAGCAAAATACTGAGAATCACAGCAAAACAGAGACAGAGCTTGAAATAAGGGCAAAGTATGGGACTTTTTCCTTGACGTCACATGAAATTATTATTTGGAGCTTGGGTGCTATTTGTTTTCTATTAGGCTGTCTGTTGTCATTTCTGACTGGGAAGAGGGGCTGAAAAGTAGGAAACTGAAATGTACTACAGAGAGGCTCGGATACAGTAGTTTCATCGTCTACAGCAGCGACAGTTTTCCAAGTTGGCAAGGGGGTCATTTTATTATGATGCCTATTTTCTAATTAGTTTAAGATAAATGTGTAACAAGTTGTGTCTACAGTTTCAGGCCCAACAAATATAAGGCAGAGAATTTCAAGGCAGCTTTAAACCTGCATTGTTTGATTTAAAAAAAAAAAAAAAAAATTTTGGCTACTTGGGAGCAGTGCAACAAGCACTGACATATTATCATCTTATGAAGTTTATTTGGCAAACATTTTTGCAAGCATATGCCTTACACATCCAGCAGATCGACATAAGCACTCATTTGGAGTCATGTTGTGATAAATATAAGTCCAATATTCACTCTCTTATAGCTCTGTTTTGGTCTCCGGAAGCTCCTGCGGAAAATATCTGGCTCTTTAGCCGCTAAATTCACCAGCTAGTCCCTAACTTTGTCTGTCTGCGGCTTGGTGTTGGGCAGGTAGTGTACAATGTGTTTATCAGTGCTGTCTACAGCTGCCTACTGTGGCTGAAAATGACAATGTGAGAGCAGTTACAAGGACTCAAAACAGTAAAGTTTCAGGCCACAAAAACCAAAACAATAAGCTGAAAGATGTTAAAATGCTCCATAGAGCTGAGGGGAATGCAGAGTTGGATGATAATTGTGTGAGGGTTTGTCACTACGTGTGGCCTCTTTCACACTAAACATAGTCATCTGACCCATTATTAATATAAAAATATTCATTAGAGCAGCTTTAAGGGTTCACAATGGTTGAAACAAACTAGGTTTTACAATGTGCTACTCAACCGTGACTAGAGAAAAAAGTGTTGACTTTAGTTTCAAATGGCCACACTTGGAGGCCAGACAAAAAACCTGCTGTTATAGCATTCTCCTGGCTGCATCATACCACTGCACTGATCTCTCTCCAAGAAGTCTGCGTGTCTCTGTAGTTTTGACATGGGGAACCGTACAAATGGGGATAACAGCACACATTTTCAGACCGTCTCTCCTCGAAGGTCTTCATTGTGTTACGTTCGGTTACAAACACGAAAAGCTGTTGGAGATAGTACAACTGACATCTACGCTGACATTTCATGCCTGTTCGTACTGAAAGGGATCTTTCCTCTGTTTCTCCTCCTGAGGTTTTCGGCCCTTCTTCCCCCAAGTAAAAATGGCTTTTTTTGTTTTCTTTAATTCTTTTTTGGTCTTTCACAATATAAGGACATTAAGAGAAGACTGGACCAAATAAAAACTCAAGGTAGGAATGCTTGTATCTGCCTGGAAGGACAGACAGGGATGAGCAAATAAAAAAAGTTTAGAGGAAGTCCTGACCAGACTGATGAATTCATCCGATTCACATCCTATTTCTGACACCAGTTCGATGTTTGACAGAGATCTGAACTCTTCCTCTCAAACCTGCAGAACCACCACTGTAGATATCCAGAGAAGAGATTCCCACAGTGTGTAACATGGCCGATTCTTTGTTTGTCTAACTGCTGGAAGTTTGCATTCAGAATGTTTTACATCTTGAATGTTAAAAAAAAAAAAAAAACCCACCCTGCAAGTATCTAACCAAACAATAGATGTTATCCTGTGCTGTACATATTGTAAAGCCCCTTGAGGCAAATTTGTAATTCGTGATTTTGGACCATATTAAACTTGTGAAGTAGTTGTATAAAGAATGAAAAAAGTCAACCCGACAAGCACTCTGTTTGAGGCGTTTGTTTGAGGCCCTGACTCTGACACATATGATTCCAACCCAGTGATGGGGTCGGGGTCTCCTTGAATCATGAATTTGCTGCGACCTCTCAAGGGCCCTTCAGTGTCACAACATTTCTGCAGAGAAGCTGAAGTTTCGGATTGTGTAATTTTTTTTCCCTCTGCTGCGAATTTTGAAAAAAAAAAACAGCAAAGAAAGGTGGGAATCCAACAGCGGCTGTAAATAGAGAAACGTGGTGAGTGTCAAGAACGGTGAGATGGGGGGATTGGGGTTTTAACGCAATATCAAAAAATCAAAAACAGCTACCATGAACATGTATTTTCCTAACCTTGCGTGGGACCAATCTTTGCTTCTCTCTCTCTTAAGCTCTTGTTGGAGTTTCATTAAAGTATGCTTTTAAGTTAAGGCATGATCTTATCATGCATTTCTACTCAGCTCAGCTCCTCTCTCGCTTCATTTGTTATCACTTCTAATCTTCTTCTTCCTTCCACTGTCTCCGACTACCTCTCAATCCACCCTCAGACCCCTCACACACACCTTTTCTCTCTCCCTCCCTCGTTCTCTGTCTGATTTACTCAGCCTGCTTCAAGGCACTCATTATCTACTTGAAGTTATGGAGTTCCTTAAAAGGCAGAAACAGAAGAAGGGCGAGAGTGAGGCCCGAGACACTAAGACCTCCATCATTCCTCTGTCAATCCATCTTTTGTTTTGCCTTTCATTCCCATCCCTCCATCCAGAGTTTTTGTTACACCAGTTGCTCTGTCTCTTTCTCCACTCGCCTTGCTCATGTTTTCTTTCCCTAGCTCATCCATCATGTGCTGTCGCCAGTGGTTGCGATGCTGTCATGTAATTATCTCAAATTTATACGAATATGCTTGTCCTGTAATAGTGCTCCATTGGTTTATATATACTCAGAGTTCCGTTGACTCCATGCCCCTGACTTAAAGAGCTTCATGTCATAATTTAAGCCAGTGGGAAATGTTGGATTGGCCCACAAGCCTAACAGCACAGTGGGATCTCTTTGATTTTATCCGCTCTCAGTGGTGGCTGTCATTTTCAGACAGCAGGAGTCCCTGTCGGGAAAAGAAAACAAAAACAAAACACGAATGTTCTGATTACTATTAGGCACCTCCTTGCCTCAGTGTACAAATGCACCATAAGCAGTTTGGAGGATTCTTGTTATTATTGGTCTTTCAGGACCATGAAAACAGACAGTTTCAATTTGAGGAGCCACAGGGGGAGTCTAACTCCTAACCGCAGCACGGTTGGTGCCATCCTGTGCGCTAGGAGCTTCATAACAGGAGCGTGCAGAGAGACATCGGGGAGGATAATCACGGCTTAATCTCTGTGCCCTGCAGGCCCAAATGCCCCAGGAAAGCATAACTCTCGCCACGTTCAAACTGAACTCCATTTTCACTTCTTCTTTCAATTCTGACCACAGTCTTATCTGGTTATAATAAATCTCTGATGTACATCTTTTTTTGCCAGGATGCCGGCTCCTTGCTCCAAAAAAACAACCTCAAAAGCTCCCAAAGACTGCTTCATCTGTAATGATGAATATTGCAAAAAAGGTTTTAAAAACAAACTCAATTTTCATTTTTATTCACTTTTAGTGTAAGGAAATATAAACTATAATGCAGCTATTGTGCCCATTTTTATATTTGATTTGTCAGAAGCCGACTGACATCTTATAGGCAGCATTGGAAGGAGACATACTGTCAACTTCCGTAATGCACAACTGACTGGAGCACGTCATATCCCTATATAGCCTACGAACACTGATACAAGATGTTTTTTCCTTCTTTTCAAACAAGCACCACGTGGCATTGGTTTTGTAGCCTACCATTAACGATTTAAGATGTCTGTCACTTTTAAGTTCAAGTTTATTTGACATTTGCACAGGTGCAGAGTCCAAGTAGTACAAGAACACTGGAATTCTGTCAGTCATTTAGAGAAGAAACCCATCGTGCTGTTACGTTTGTATTTCACTCAGAAAGTGGAAGCTAGAGAGCTAGCTGGCTACAATTAGCACTGGCTCCCACGAGGCTTTCCTTTTTGTTCATGTCATTTCAAAACTTGATGATTAATCAGCAGCTCCAGCACATTACACAGGAGGGGGGCTTAGCTCGTGTTTGCTTTCTATGTTTAATAGGTCCAGTTGTGGTGATGGCAAGACTGATGCTGTGTTCATGTCATATCATTCAGACCATACCGATGAGCAACTGAGTCAAAACAACGGTTTACGTTAGCCTTCAAGGCGTAACACCAAGTTGGGTTGGATTTTCAGACAAGCGACAATATCTCTGACTTTGTCTGTAACATCAAAATAGAAAACCAGTATTAACGCAATCAATTCAGATATTTTAAAAGGCACTATATACAGTTTGTTTGAACCTGGTGTCATTTGCAAATGAACTCCTCCAAATATGTTAACACTGGAAAAATCGATAAAATAGGATGTTTAAATGATGTGACTATAAGGCTAGCAGTGGCAGTAACCGTGTTGGCATAATGCATGAATGCTCCCAAGTCATAAAACGGGAGGTTTTATGAGAGCTGCCAGATAAATAAATAAATACAACTAAATTTCTTGTTTTTGGTAACAACAATTTTAAACAAATAAATATTCAAGTTAGAACAAACACCAAGGATGAATATATGCTGATTTCATAACAAAAAATTACCTTAAAGACCCCGTGCAATGAAAATCAAGTTTTTAACTTTGTGAACATGTCCATATGGTGTGATTTATATGATACAAGACATATCATTTATGAAATAAGCAGTAAACGCCATGGCTGAGTATTTACACTAGGAACTGCAGTGTACCAATGACAGCCTCAAAAACATGGATTCAGACGGGCTGGATTTCACATGTCACATTCCTAAGGAACCAATCCCGTCAACCTGCGGGGTGGGGCAACAGTAACATGAAACTTCCTGTGCAGAGGAGACTTGTAAGTACAGAGTGCAAGAGTTTGCATTGAGATATGGCTAACGCTTGTGTTGGCTACTGCCAGTTACGAGCTAACAAGCTAACAACCAACATAAACAAGTAAAAGACGCTAACTACACTTACCATTCTGACAATTCCACTAGTTGCTAGTTTGGTGCACAACAGACTGCTCATCTGAGTCTGGGTCTGACTGAGGCTAAAACCTGTATGGCTGAATCTGTCCGATGTTTCCTCTAGTAATAGCCATCTTGATGCGCAGTGCTCTTTCACCGATCAACCTAGTGCAAGCAGCAGTGTTGGGGCGGGGCATAAGGCCTGTGTTATTTGCATATTTGAATATTCATAGATTCTGAATTTTTAATGTGGGAAAACTGTGTTAAACAAAATATTCTTACATACTTTAAAAAAGTGCCTTGAGAGGAACTGTAATTTCACTTCATCTCCAAAAAACTTCTGAAGTCATGTGTCCCTCATTCTGTTTTGTTGTTACCTTGCCCATTATTGTCTCAGTATATGATACGATTTCCATTTGTGTATTAGGCTGTCAGAAAAACAAGTGCTTCCATTTTTGCATTTTTGGTGAGTCAATTAATCTTAGAGGATTGGAAGGCCGCACCCAGAATAAGGAAGAGGCATGAAGCTCTGCAGCGAAGGAACCGATGAGATATCGGGCAGAATTGGTTTAATGAAGAGTAATGGGAAAATACTTTCCAACTTGGACAGTTAAGATTTTTCTGACGATAAAGCCTCCAAGTTACTGGAGGGAACAAGCGGTTGGAACCAGGGAGATGTGTCAGAAAGATGTATTTGTGCTTTGTTTTTTGGGTTTGAGGAGAGCACTGAACTACATTAAGGAGAACGCCCCTGCTTCAAATTTTGCCAAGGGGTAAATAACCACACTGGAAACTGTTTTGTTTCAGCCAACAGTACTGTTTCCTAAATGACTGGCCAGTTGTTAAAAAGGTTCAATTGATTTCTTTTGTAAAAAGCAGCACCATGCTGTTTTTATAAGCCTCTGTTGCCCTCCTGTGGTGAGCAGTGAGCTTTACTAAAAGCTGTTCATGACTTCTCAGGAGTTGTGAGTGTGCTTGACCACCTGTGTGTAGTTTTGAGCTGAGAAGAATGATGTGTTATGGACTTCTGCTAATGGAATCATGAGATTAGATATGTTTTATGTTTCAGGTACCGTGAGACTCGCCCGCACCCCTGCCAACCCTCCAACCGTCCTCACATTAATGAAAATTAAGACCACATTGAGTTTTTGTGAGTGTGTGTGTGCGTTCACTGATTGCTGTCTGGACCTTATTTAAGTAGAAACAGATTGAAGAATGATAATTAGGTCTAATAAGATGGAATTTCCCTAACTATGTCAAACAGCAGCAGCATCACAGGGCTGATTTTAAAGGGGCTTCTGGTCAAATGGAACCGCACACACTCATGTATACACACACACACACACACACACACACACACACACACACACACACACACACACACACACACACACACACACACACAGGGATACAAAAGGTAATATGAGAACTCTTTCTACTATTATCTTGATAATAAAATGTTTTTGAATATTCAAGTAATGTGGGTTCTGCAATACATTTCATGCATGCTAAATGTAAACTGAAAGCAATAAAAAAAACCTGTTTATAAGCTTACTTGCCAAGAGTTAGATGAGAAGATCAATACTACTTTCATTGCGTCCATTAAATATGAAGCTGCACTTAGCAGCTGGCTAGCTTATTTTAGCATAAAGAATGGAAACAGAGGGAAAAGATTAGCCTGGCTCTGTCCGAATGTGACAATATCCACATACTTGAACTAAAGGAACTCACTGCTCCTGGACAAGAAGTAGCCTAGCAATTAGAAAGATCACTAATTAACATTTTACATCCTGTTTGTTCAATCTGGACAAAAACTGAAGATTAAAAATGACAATTTGCATCTTTATGGGGATGTTGTGTCGGACTACTTCTTGGCCAGGCAAGAAGTTACTGCTCAGTCAAGAAACTATCATAAAAACCTTTGTAGCATGGTGAATTGTCGTGTTTGCCCTTTCTTGAAGAGATTAAACAAACAAAATAGAATGTGTTAATTATTGAGTTTTAGAGATGTTCAAACAGAGCCAAGCGAGCTGTTTCCCTCCGTTTCCAGTCTTTATGCTAAGCAAAGCCACCTGTCTGCTCGCTATAGGCTTACATTGTACAGACAGATAGTAAAGTGGTATAGATCTTCTCACAGGGGGGGTCAAATGTCAAATGTCAAAACTTCCTTTTTATTTAAATTTTACCCTATTTTTCCTTACATTGAGTTTGTTCAGATCAGTGGGAGTCAGAGAAAAAATTCCATTATGATGCCTCTTTGTTTTAGCATGGTCTCATTTCTCAGATCAGCCATTTCACATCTGTCAAACCTTGGCCTTTACCACGAGAGAAAAGCTGTCAGCACACAGGTTTCAGAACCATGTCACATCACGATCAAACGCAATGACTCAACATCTCCAAAGGGATAATGTTGACGCCTGTCAGTCTGGAATTGCTTCCAAAGTCATTCCAAAAGCTCCAGGGTTCCTCTGAATCCAAGCCAACTACATGCCGTACTAGTGGAGAAACTGTGGGACAGCAGTGAAGCTTCCAAGAAGTGATCATGCTGCCAAAACTTCTCCAAGTGCAAAGTATAAAAATCATGCAGAAAGTCAAAAAGAACCTTCATTTCAACATTCAGCAGCCTGCAGCCGTCTTTGTCCTTGGCTTCGGTCAGCGTTCATGAATCCACCATCAAAAGGAAGCTGGAGAAAAATGAGATTCATGGCAGGGTACCAAGACAGAATCCAGTGTTCACGAGGAAGAAAAATGAATGCTTGTCTGAAGTTTGCCAAAACAAACCCAGGTGATGCTTAAGAATGAAAACTCTTGGCAAACGCACATACAGTAGGCTTCACAACAAAGTCCCTGCTGTTAATGGCAGAAAAGCAAATGCTGCGTTCATATTTTGATGTATATTCATAGTCAAAGTATAAGCAGCATTATTGTTGCTGTAATGACAGTGAATCTGGACACTTTGATCAAGCTTCTCTTTCCACAAATTAGAAAATCTGCAAATTACTTTATTAAAGCCAGGAGTTATGGAATGGATTTCGATACTTGATTAACTCAGTTACTTTTCTTCCTTGTTATCAGGACTGAATTATTCATTCTTGCAATTAGAAAAGCAAAAGTGTTTGTGATCCGTTATCTTGCTATCATAGAAAGCTACCACAGCTCCTGAGCTAATAGGCCTTTTTCAGAGATTTTGGCCTGTCATAACAGGAAAATGTTGCATCAATATTGTATTGGAGTTATCATTATTATGAGTTTCTGGCTTTTAAGTACAACTAGGAAAGTAATTTTTCTGAAAACTCTGAGATATCACAATTGGCCAGAAAACCAAACAAATATGGATGCCTTACATCAGCCAAAGATTGTTGTCGTATGTAATGTAATTAAACAAACTTTAACCGATGTGGTGTTATATTGTCAATGTACAGTATTTTAATCCTCAACTCTGTAATCATACCACACTATTTTGATGACACTTGTAAGACGTTAGCACGGAAATCTTTCCCATCGCTACCATTCATCCCATGTGTTGTGAACATGGCAGCAGCGCAGGTTTCATCGATAACATTAAAAACAGCTGCGTCCCATTTAGGTCAGCTTGTACCAGAGCCCTGGCTCTGTGTATGCTGGCTCAATGTCATGACCTACTAGGATACTTTATGGAACTGTGCAAAATTTGTTTCACCCAGTCCTTTTTCTGCGATCACAAGTCACAATGTCTGCCATGAAAAAGGACTTTTATATTCACTGAAATGATGGAAACTAAAACAAGAACGTGATGCTCAGGATCCACAAATGTCGCTCGGGTTGCATCAGTCCTGAATTGAGTAGTAGGTCAAAGTGCGTCAGTGAGAGGATGAAAACTGTGAGAAGGATCAAGTGTTTGGCTGCAAAGGTTATTTCTAAATCCGATAACTACTTTTTGGATTTAAGGGGTTGTGAGTCAATTCCCAAAATTTTGGGGGGGCGGGGTTTTGGCCAAAAGAAAAAGATATTTTGAATTCAGTGTGGTAGAGAAACATAATAGGGTGTATTTGAAGTAATTGCTTGCTTATTTCTTCACCACAGTTTTACATGTTTTAGAGGAAAGCAAATCAAAAGGTTACAGCCATGGCACTTTTCTTAATGTATCAGGCTCATGTTTCTCCATACATCAGTTCCCAAAACTCTCAATGGCCATTTAAAAACGAGTTGAAATGAGGGCACTGATTATGGTGTGTAGAATTGATTATATTGATTCTTTTGATATAGAAGTGACATTTTTTATGTCGCTTTTTGGAAGTCATTTCATTGTCTATTTGGGTTTCAGATGTACATACACATTTTTTTTGCACTCCATCATCACACATAGACACAATGATGAAAACCTATCACTATGCTATGGATCTTTTTAAACTTTCCATTCAACAATAACTCAGTGTAAACCTTTACGCAAAGCAGTTTAATTTTCCACAGTCTTGTGGTCTGCATGAGAAACATCTTTGAAACATCCCGACAGTTGAAAATAGCAGGGACTTTAAAAAATATCTCAATACGGGACGTCCAGGTTCAAATAAGGGAGCCGGTGTTTTGGCTACATTGTGAAAATTGCTAATTGGACTCATTCCAGTAAGAGCTGGCACTTACTATTATAATTTCTGCCTACCTGAGCAATGAAACGTGTTTCATTGCTCTCGCTTACACGCAAATGTGTCTATTAATCAGTCCAAACATTGCATCTCTGTGTATCCTGACTCATTCATGAAAGTCAGATGTCCTTATTTAACTTATCAGACGCTGTGCTGTTTGTCCAAAGTTTGCCCGTCGCTCATGGTGATAAAACAATTTGTTCAATCTCTCGTACTCAGACGTCTGCCGAGAAGAATCAAAGGGTGTTTTGCAAGTCTGTCCATGCGCACTGCTGTAAATTAGTGGCTGTGATAGCTTGCTTTAAATTGCACTGTCAGCGGAATAAGATGTGCGCCCAGCTTGTGACTGATGGTTGTAATAGTGTATGCAGGACTTGGCCCCCCCCCCAGATGAAGATTTCTCTGTGAAGTTAATGACTTATGGCTGCACGGAGAACCTTCATTAATACATTTTGCCATTGACTGATTTCCCTTTGTTTATTCTGAATATATCATCCATTGACTAATTAATTACAGACTGTACATCATTAAGAGTTCTGCTTCGGCGAGTGGGGCTGCACGGGGAGCAGATAGACTGTTTTGTTATTTTGAAGTTGACCTGACCTTTGACCCCCCCATTTATGTGATGCAGACAGTTTAAAAAAAAAATCATGACCATGAAAGCATCGCTATATTTTCAGTGTTAGCTTCTATAATAGTTTGAAGTTATCTTCATTGTTTCCAAAATAATGCAAATAAAACCACAGGTTTTTTAATCAGATATGAAGTTTCTGATTTAATTGCTGCAAGATTAAAATAAGAGGTGCATTTGGATTGATGTAGTCTTTTGGCTTTTCTATGACTCACAGAGAGGGGACCTGCATGAAACTGGATGTGTGTGCATGGTTAGCACATGTCAGGCGACACCTCATCTGTTTCTGTGCTTGTTCCCTGAATCCCTCGTCAGTACTGCTACTTGTCCAGCAGGTGGAGGCGTCTATCAAGGGTCCAGGCCGCTTACATGTGGCAAAAGTTTTGTCTGACTCCATATAGCAAAAAACATTTTAGAATATAAACATTAAGATTTTTGATATACTGCCAAACTTAAAATATAAAGGTAAGTTATTGATATGTTGAATAATCAAGTATAGATGTTATACACACTTGATGTAATTACATGAACAAAGGAATGATAAAATTGCCAAATGATAGTGTGAAGAAATTAGTCTTGGCACTTAACGTTAAAGAGGAAAGACACTACAGCGGCAGTGTCTGTACACTACACATTGCAGTAAAGCCTGAAAAATTACTGTACAATTTAATCAACAATCTCTCTGACCGCAGAGTGTTGAAAAACATGGACACTGCATCTGTAATATCACCTATATGTGTCTGAGGGTGTGTTTTGAAGCCTGGATTTTGGGTGGGCTCACTGCCACTTTTGTCGTTAGTGGAGTCCTATTATTTCAAGAGAAAATTTTACACTTGTAGAACAGAGCTAAAGCTGTTTTGGAGCCAACAGAAAGCACAAAGTGGTAATGTATTAACGGCACTTCACTGCAATGACTCAAACCCGGTCTTGTAATTTGCGTGTGCCATGTTCCAAAACTGCAGAAATATCGGGGTTAGAAATCATCGAAGTCTCATAATTCACACCTCAACCTCATTTTATTTTTCATTAGTTTGTGCACATGCTTCTGCCAGTTCCTTCCAAAATTGGACAGTATGCGTTTCTCAGAAGTATTAGTTCCACCAGTGCTGTTGTTCTGAAGTACTGCGCAGGTCTTTCGGTGTATCCACTCTGTGTATAATCGCTCAGCTACATATTTCAGCAGTCTTTCCCTGCTGTGAGGAAAGTACATTGTCAACCTGAGCGTAAACTGACCTGACTTGGACTTGTTCACATGGACATTGCATTTTGCAGGTGAGATTAAAGGTCACAGGATTATTTTATTAAGGAATTGGAAAACCAGAGTTCCTAGATTTGCCCCTGCAGCTTAAACAAATGTTTCATGGCCAATTCTAAAGCTGCGACGACTAGAGTGAACTATGGCAGATTGCTATAGGTTTGAAATGGAAAACTGGACACTTCCCCGTAGAGCCCAACAGGGCGCAGACTTTCTTTATGGTGCGAGCCCTGTCCGGATTCGTGAGTAAGCAGCGCTAATGCTATTGTATGGAACCCAGAATTATTTGAGATTTACTGGAGCTCAGATGTCGATCCAAGAAAGTAATAAAGATGGAGGCTGAATGTTCTGTGCACACAGGAAAGTTAAGCTGATATAAGCTGATAATCTACACTATAGTCAATGACCAACTTCTCTGCTTGTAGCTCCTCTTTGAAGTACATAATTTTCTACCTCAGATGTTTAATGCTTTATTACCAATGGCCTCCAGTCTCTCGTATTTTTCCTCTCGTCTCTGTATGTTTATGAAGCAGACTCATAAAGCTACAGGATACGCGATCATTTTTCAATCAAGTCAAAATATTTTCAACTTTAAACTTTTGTGTCTTTCCGGCGACTTTGTATGCAATCATGCCACCTCTAAAGTTCGTGTCATGTTCTTTTGGAACGCACAGTAAGTGTGTTATCTCAATGAAAATCTTACGTTTGAAGGTAACCCGTAGAGTTTTCAACCACTTGTAGCACTATGGAGCAATGTTTTAAGAGTGGTTCCACATTTTATTTGTTTTAATTGTTCTACCGCATACACACAATGCACATTCCTGCCAATGGTTTATGATAATAATAATAAAAGTAATAAAAAACTTTATTTTTATGCCACTTTTCAAAACAAAGTTACACAAAGTCAGGCAAAAGAATGACTTACAATACAAAAATAACATAATAAAATAAAATATAAATAAAACATAGATATTGTCAGGTAAAGGACTGCTAGCAAGTTCACATGGATGTGAACAATGCAGGTTTAGAATTTTACGAAAAAAATCTTCTTTGCAAATGTTTATGAGGAAGGAAATGCCTTCGACACATTTGTCAGGCCTCAATGTTCCTAGCAGTTAGCCAGGGTGAGAAACACTGGATGCTAAAAAGAGAATTTGTCTGTTGACAAGAAAACTCCGAGGGGCACCTTTAAGTTTTAACTTTAAGTTTTGAGTTGAGTGTTTCCCTTGAAAACTGCCCACTGAAGGCCATAAATAATAAGGGTAAATATCACAAAAGCGTATTCACTTTTTAATTTAATTTATAGTCGAGAGCATGAGAAAATGTAGATTACATGACAAAACTAAAACACTGTTGCCATGCCCCCTGTTTGTTCTGCGGTACTATGGTAAGATGACCTGAAAAAGTTTCAAATGTCAATAATGGTAGAGGCCTAGTAACGTTCTCCTACTGTGGTATTTTTCTGTCTCAGTGAAGTTGAATGTCAGAACACTGCACTGCTCGATTAACTTGTAAAAGCGTGGGTACTGTCGTGTATGAACAGAGGACTGTGCAAAAACCGTCGGTCACCACAGCAGTAGCATAGGATTTCTCTTTTAAACGTGATTGTCACTCAGCAAAAAGCGTGTTTATTACTCTGAAGTAAAGAGATAGAAACACTGATACAATTAAAAGTAGCTCTCTCAGTATCTTGTTGTGTAGTCTTTCTGTGGAATGCAGTGCTGAACTCATTTTCTTCGGTGGACCGAAATTTCTTGTGTTTTTAGTGGCTGTTGAACTTTTTTTTACCCAAGCGGCGGAGACTTTTGCCTCAGTTGCTTGCCGTAGATTTGTACACAAATGTCCATTATCATACATGATCTGCACATAGTATTAACAGTCAGACAAATGACAGGTATAAGGCGCTGTAGATCTGTGTCTACTAAAAAACTGGTAGTTTGTTCTGCTGTCATTAAGGCCTATTGTTACATAATATGAAATATCACAGCTGCAGCTTAGTTTTTCATGAATAACCCTTTTTAATTCACCACAGGTTTTGCATTTAACGTGTTAGAGAGTCTCCAACTGCAGGCTCTGTGAAGGACATTTGCATTGAAGTGAGCGGAGTGTGGACATTCTTCCTAAACAGAGTGAATGAAGTCAGCAGGGTGGTGACTTCTCTCCACCCCTCGGCGACGGTTACCCACGGAAAGGGGGAGGGAATTAGGAGTCAAATTAGGTGAAGAGGGGGAGTCTGTCGAAACCAGAGAGAGAAAAGAAGTGTGGAGCCTCATAGGAAACGTATCACGAAACCTCCACGAGGAAGAAAAGGAAGCCGGGGGAAGGAAAAGTTTTAAGTCAGGGGTCGAGGCTCTCGCTGCTGACTGATCAAGAAAAAAAAAAAGAAAAAAACGACAATCAGCTGTGAGAGTAGATCTTTAATTCATCATTTTCTTTTTTCTTTTTTTAACTGAGTGAGCAAACAAAAGCCTTTCAAAGGAACATTTCAAGCATTTTTCCTCTCTGAGAAGACATAACCGAAGTAAGTAAATAAGCCCCCCCGCCACCCCTCTTAAGAATCAACAGTGTTGTTAATAAGTATAGTATTAACTGTAACAACTTGTGTGAAGTGGCGGCATGAAGCGGCAGCAGGACGAACCGGCTGCAGATACTCACACGTGGCATGAGACTGAGACTTTGACAACTTTTACGCTGAAAAACAGCTAAGGCTGTTTCAAAACCCCGCGAACAGCTCATATATGTGTGTGCCTGTGTGTGTGTGTGTGTGTGTGTGTGTGTGTGTGTGTGTGTGTGTGATATTAAAAAGTGTGTAAGTCTCAGATAGGGGGAAAAGTCTCAGTACAAACCTCCCAGTAAGGATGAACAGTTATTTGAAAGGAGCGAGCTGTTTCGGAAGTGACTGCACATGCTGCTACACTGGTTTCCTCACTAAGCCTCTTTCACTGAGTAGTAAATAGTGAAGTAAATTCAGTGAAGGTGCTCACCTGCAAGCCCACACGCACAGAGCTGAAAACACTCATGGTTTTTTTTGTTTTTAAAACTCTGATCTTAAAGTTTTCCCTTTTCTTTCTTCACCGTTTTAGCCAGAAAGCTGTGGCCGCAGACACGTTTGTGTCAGGGGGATGAAGACATACGTTGCCTTCACGAGCACAAATTAAAGTTAGATTTTGTAGTAGCCATTTATGATCCAATTTAAATCAAAGAAAGAATAAGTCAGCCTTAAAAAACCCGTGTAAGTTTTACACGAAGTCACTTGGAGAAACTTGATCAAAAAAAAAAAAGTTTCATTACCGAAAAACTGTGCTATAAATTAAGGCTGTAACTACCAATAATTGTCATTGTTGTATAATCTAGAGGCTCTATATCTATATTTAATCTATCAAATATAAGGAAAAAATGTACAAAAATGGCCATGGCATTGCTTATTTTGTCTGACCAGCAGTCCAAACCTCAAATATATTTAATTTACGGTGACATAAAACACAAGCTGGAACCAGTAAATGTTTGGTATTTTTTTGAAGGCTACAACTGAAAGTTGTTTTCCTTATTCATTAATCTACTTCTTTTTGTCAGGTTAGTCAAGTTCCAAGACCCCAAAGTGATGTTACTCCAATTGATTGTGTTTTACGACTAACAGTCTAAAAACACAAACATCATTCATTCACTTTAATCTGACACAAGTATAAGCAGCAAATATTCATTTTTGAGAAAGATGATAGGTCGATCGTCAAATAGTCTAGCTGTAGATGAATCTTCTGTCCATCTGCAAATTGTTTTAGCTGTAGTATTCCTTGTTTCCGCAAATGCCTTAAACGAGCAATCGATTTTCAAAGTTGCTGGCAATGAATCATCCGTCGATCAACTCATCGGCTGATCATTTCAGCCTTCTCTGTCACCTGTGGGCAGGTATTTCGGAATCAGGAAGGAATTCCGACATTTCGGAGAGGAGCGTGAACGCGGCAGACTTGCTCCGGGATCCGGCCTTCTCAGCGGCCGACCCGCCGCGCCGGTAACTGGGCCCGGGGCTGGGGTCGTGCCCAGGGAGAGACAGCTGCTTGCCGACCAGGCAGCTTCGGGGGTTGGACTCCTCGGGGAACAGAGGCTCCCAGGGCGCGTGGTTTATTTTCTTGGAAACTTGTGAGAGTAAAGAGTTTGCCCTGCGGTCCTTTGTGTCCTGCAGAGGTTTGATAACCACGGCTGGTCAAGGTCAGAAACATCCCCGCGGGGAAAAAAGAGCAGGGCTGGATGGGAGCCGCAACGGCGAGACTTGAAAGAAAGCAGCACACGTGATGAATTAACTATGTCATGTTCAGCTCAAATTCCGACACAGGAGCAGTCGAAGGGGTTTGTTTAGATTTTAATAATCCAGAATATAACAGAACCTCCCTCCACATACACATCAAAACTCTCCATGCCCATAGCAGGGGAGTTAGTCATGGCAACATTGCATCATTCAGCTGTCGGCCCACTGATATTTCAGGAAACAGCCTCCTGATATGGCCTTCCTCCCAGTGCAGGCTTCACCTGCTCTCCCTCTGCACACGCACACATGCACACACACGCACACACACGCACACACACTTCACAGTATTGTGACAGGGGCTCGTAGCTGCCCGCCAACCTGAAAGGGTGCGTGGTTTTGGCTTGTCTGCAGTTCTTTGCTTTGTGTCGGCTTACCGGTGACACAACACCAGGGCACTCATTATTATTATCCAGAACGTGTGGCCTAGTTAACAGTTAGCAGCCCTGTTCTCCACGATGACAACACGACACGCAGTTTCCACGTCACTGCTGTGCTACTGAGCAGTGCAAGAATGTGTAATTGGCAGAAGTAGAGGCGGTGGAAGCAGGTCAGATCGCTGTGTTGAACCTGCAAGACTTGTGCGTCTTGCGTCAGCCCACATGGTCGTACAACCTGAACTCAGATACACACCGAGGAGCAGCTAACACCAGGCCCTTTCTTAGGGACACACACACTGTTTTCGTTACGCAGAGTAGCCGCGACTGCCTGTTGCATTTACAACATTGTCTCGTCCTGAGCACTGACTGCCGCAAGTGTGTATTCATTTTTGTGTGTGTTGACACTCGTGGCGCTGCCACGGTAAATCCAATCCATGTGACACTAGCCTCTATACTCAGACCTTTAATGGGCTGCTTATGCCTGAAAGAGTCTTCTTTCTGTCTGTTCTGTTGTATCAACGCATAAACAAATAACTTTTACATCCTGGCTTCTACGATTCGCACAGCAGAAAGACACGAGACTTTCTTATCTTTTGGGGTCAAGTTCCCTCTGAGCTCCCTCTCTGTCTCTCCCTCTGAGACAGAGAGGGAACTTGACGAGGATTAACAAAACTCAGAGTATCACAGCCACCAATGCAGATTTACACCTGGATTTAAAAGCGTAATGGAAGCCTATATGGTATTGCCAGCTCTACTTATGAAATTAATCAATTAGAATGAAGACCCCCTTATTTTCTGGGTCAGCTCTGCTGGTGTAACCCCTCTCAGCTTGATGTGACAATCACTGACTGCTTAAGCCTCACATTAGCTTTGGCTAAACCTAAGAATGTTTTGTATACAGATAAAGGAATGCGGATTTTGTCCCCCATCTTTTACGTTCATGGCCAGTATTTATAGGAGTATCAGGACTGGATTAATATGGACTTGAGAAAAATGTGAACCCGTCCTTTTAAGTAAAGTGCAGATGCTGAAAGGGTTGCACAATTAAGGTTAGAGACGGGATCAGTCGTCATTTTTCTTTTTTTTTTCAACAGATTTTGCCTCACTTTTCACGTCGTACGTCAACATTTTTGCTGTTTTCAGCAAGGTTACGTTCTGACACTTACAAGCTGATACTCCAGGGCTCATTAAGAAAAATCACATCTGGATATGTGATTCTACTGCACTAATAAGAGAAGGGGGATAACTCATAGGTTAAGTCATGACACAGTGGATGTTATATGTGGCCAAGGGGGAACGATGGTGTCATGGCTTGGCCGATTTACTGAAGTCACCTTGGGTGCAAGGATATTGTGATGGGCATTATTTATTTATTTATTTATTTTTCTACCGTTTTCCAATTTTTTATAGGTTAAACAATTAATTCAGAAAACAGTCGGCAGATTAATCGATCTGGAAACAATCAGTAGTCGCTGCCCTACACCCATAGCCAAATGTTGGCTTCTTGACCATGTGTACTCACCAATTAACAGGTTAATCGGTGTGTTATACGTTTACAGAGCAGAGTGAATGAGCGTTCCTCTCGCTCTGTTACCTCATTGTTGAGTTTCGGGGAGTTGTGTGTGTACGCTGAGTGGGTTTTCATTGTGTGGTGTCAATTACAAAGAAATCCCCCTTTTCAGACTCTCTTTTCAGCACAAAGGCAGTTCACTGGGCTACGGCTAATCGCATTACACGCACGCCTCATGAGCACAGACGTAGACTCGTGGGCACACGCAGAGACAAATCTGTCCCATTAGATCCTCTCTCTTTCTCCAGTAAAACACACACAAACACACACACACACACACAAATGCTCAAGAGATGCCTTCATTAGGAATTACTGAAAGAGTTTCCTGTTGAGGCCTTGACTGCAAGCGGCTGAGATTTTTCTGCCCTCTGTTACTTTCGCTTCTTCTCTGGTTCCCCATCAAATGGAATAGTTGGTTATATTTGGATCTTTGTTCCCTTTATAGATTTTCCAGATGTGTGTGTGTGATCCCGTCAGGGTGGTCGTGATTGGATTCTCTGTGTTGTTCTGTCTTGTCACAGGTTACAATGACCTGTGACATGTCCTCTGTATATATATATATATATGTGTGTGTGTGTGTGTGTGTGTGTGTGTGTGTTTGTACTTTCGAAGTGGTCACGACTAACCTGACTTTATTTGGTCAGTCACGTCATCAGTTTCAGTGCTCTTTTTTGTCTGTGTGTTGTTTACATAAAAGCTGAATCACTACTTTTGACCCAGAGAGATAAACTCAGAGCTAAACTGTGGCTGCTGGGAGACCCTTTCAGTCCAAGTCTGTGCTGCTTTCTGATGGAAATGTCACCGACTTTAAAATGCGAATAGCTGCTCTGTTTACAGCACAGTGTGTGCATTGCTGAGGAGAATGCAGAGCAAGGTGTCAGGTACCCAACTGGGATTTACAAAACAATGACTGTTCACGTCGGCAGTCTTTAGGCAATGAGGGACTCCATCAGGTGTCCTCAGTGAAGCAAATATAATGAAATATCACCTTTCTTTAATTAGTGGAATTCAATAGAATGAAAGAAGGCGACCCTTCACAAGTTCTTCTCTGTTTGGAGGATCAATAATTTTAATTTCATTACCCACAGAACTCAAAATGGATCATGAATGGGATTATTTTCACCCAAATTGAAATAGCTTTTAGTAGTGTAGTAGACTTACCAATTTGTTGATTTACAGTAAATTAATCAGTGAAAACTTTGCTAATCCAAACTTTAAGCCTTTTTTAAAGCAAAAAAAGCAAAAAGCAAAAACAAAACATCTTTTTGTCTGTTGTTTGTACAAAACCAGACATTTGAAGACATCATCCTGAGCTCTGGCCATTTTTTACTATTAACAAACACTCATCGATTAGTCAAGAAAATAACTGGCAGATCAGTCAATAATGAAAGTAATCTTAGAGGCAGCCTTAGTTTTCATATATTTTCTTGTTCAGGTTTGTGTTTTCTGCTGTTTTTATCATTTCTATTGTTGAGTTTGGTCTGTTTGTATAAAGGCGGATCTAGGGACAAGTATTGCCAACTAGCTTAGGCTATTATAAACGCTATGGTATGTGGCATTGGTCCTTGCTACATATATGCGTATTCCTGTCAAAATGTACCTACTAACATCTCAAAATGCTAATTTAAAAGTAAATTAAATCTCACCTTATGGAACACATAGTATTGTACCTGTTTAATCTTAGACACGAATTAAGGAAAACAAATAATGACTTTTTTCATTTCGGATAATATAAAGCAAATGTTATACATTTAGATACTTAGTTAGAAAATTCCATCCAAGTTAAAACAATACCAATAACTTTACAGGTGAGGAGAAGGTGGGGTGGTAGAGAGAGCTGCAGCAGCAAAGGCATGAGTGTGTGAGCAACATAATAGCTTAATAACATACATCTGCATGAATATTAGTTAGCTGGTAGTCGAACAACTGGTGAAGTATGAATGAAGCAACTGATGAAAATCCGTCAACTGAAGCAGGAGTTCTGTGCGTTGCTCAGCTCTCCTCAACCAACGGCAATCTCCGTTATTGATTAATGTAACACTTATCTTTCTGATTAATCGTTTAATCCATGGACTTTCAGAAAAGCGTGAAAATGCCATCACAGTTCCCTAAGAGTCCCAAGGTTACCGCTTGAACTTACCTGTTTTGTGTGAGTGGTAGTGCGAAGCCAAAACATGCGATGTGGAGCAGAGCAAAGCAACAAATCCTCAAATCTGAGAAAATAGATCCAACACATGTTTGGCTTTTTTGGCATGACAACAATCAGTTATCAAAACCCGTGTCAGTAAATTTTTTTGTCATTCAACTAATCGTCTGTTTACTTCATAGATGTTGATCCTGTTTCTTTACTTCATTCTGAGCTTTAGATCATTTTTGTTCTCCCATTCAACCCCTTGACATCTCCTCCTTCTCTCTGCCACTGTCCCTCCTCCCTCGTCCTCCTCTCTCCTCCATCACAGAGCAGCAGCCATGTCGCCCTCACTCCTCCAGGCCTACAGGAGGCGCTGGTGGATGGCGGTGACGGCGGTGATTGAAAACCTGCTGTGTTCGGCTGTGCTGCTGGGCTGGGGCTCCCTGCTCATCATGCTGAAAAGGGAAGGCTTCTACTCCCACCTGTGCTTAGGTAAAGTCAACATCACTGATTTTTTAATCGTCAGTTTGGGGCCCTGGAGACACTTTAAGAACTCAAAAAAAGATCATACTTGACTTTGTTTTACCACCTTGAGAGTCCAGCTACAGTTTAAAACATAGTTAAATTCATTCTTTTCATATGCTCTATATCAGTGAGTGATGTTGACTCCACTTTTTATGTAGCACCAACCCTCTCAAATCCCAAATAAGTCTATCTGAATTTCTGTTATTGGACCCTTATAACAATTGATTTTACAATTATTATTAAAATTATTTTTACACATACAGCAGCAGGGGCAGAGAAACTTTAGATAATAAAGAGGTAAACCCAATGTCAAGAAAATACGAGGGTTAAGACAGTGGTTCCCAGTCTTTTTTGGCATTTGGCTGCTTGCAATCTCCTTGTCACTGATTGCATTACCTTGATAAAGGTCTGAGAGATAAAATGAGCCAATAATTTACTTGAAAAATTTTTTGAGGAGAGTCTGCAAAGAAGCAGCTTCCAACCCCTTGTCGAGATCCCGACACCTGAGTAGGGACATGTTGTTGACTGGACTTTTTCTTTACATATTCTTACCACTTGCGCATCTTATCAATCCTCCACGCTCGTTTCTACAGTGAACGACTCAGTGGTCGTGTCTTTGGGGAACTCTTCCGGCGGTGAGGTGGAGGAGTGGCTCAGCTGCGTGGACCAGGAGGAGATGCTGAATCTGGCCTTCACCATTGGCTCCTTCTTACTCAGCGCCACCACCCTGCCGCTCGGTATCCTAATGGACAAGTTTGGGCCACGGCCAATTCGCCTGGTGGGCAGGTAATGGTTGTAAAAATATTTACAGACGTGTCACATATATAAGGAAATTTTCATGTCTGTGGGGTTGAAATGTTAAAGTGTCTTTTAATGTTTACTGTGATTGACAAACTTAAACCTTTTCTTAGATACAGATTTTCTTTATGATAATGTGTGGATTGTCTCACATGGAGACTTGAATACTACACATTTCATTCATTGATGCGATGGTGGTGAGAATGAGGAGTGAAAGCTGAATAAAACAGTAGTAAATTCCTCAACTGCTACTGAGGCTTTAGTAAAAAAAAAACAAAAAAAGAAAAGCTGACAAATCACATTCCAAAAGTGGGATGAGTGAGATCAGTGAACGTAGGTGGGGCACTCCTTTGCATCACACTTGTTTCTAGCATGGCCCTCTGTGAGTTTCTAAACTTGTTGACTCTCTTACACAAACACAAATTAGAAATGGTGTAATACAGTATGCAAGAGTTTAAATTTTCCTTGTTGTTTCGTTACAGTTCATGTTTCGGTCTGTCCTGTGTTATGATGGCCGTGTCTGCCTACAACCCTCATGGTGAGTACAAACGCAAACACCAAAACACACGTGCAAGGTTTTAATTAATCAGCTGCAATATGTGACACAAGAAACCTGTAAAACCTAGATGCCCCTGTCTGCGGCAGAAATCTGTATCTGAACATTGTGTGGCATGAGGAGTTTTCCACTGTGTAAGAAGCTTCAATCTGTTGAAGCGATGCGTGACAGGTGAAAGGACACCAGCTGAGGTCAGCTACAAGGCCGGCCGATTTTCTAGGAGAGCAACATTCTCCCTGTCAACATATGATGTTGCGGTTTTGTCGTTTTAATTACATCATGTAACACGTTGTTCATAGCTAAGACAGGAAGGCGGAGTTTGTAATATTTTGTTAATTACACTATATTATATAACTACATTAAAGTACATATATTCTCTTTGATACATATTCTCTTCTGTTAAAAGCTTCTTTCAGACCACACGACAGGACAGTGTGGTCTGTGTCGCCCAGCTTTAAACTTTTCTCCACATTTTTCACATTCCTTTTTCCACATGCCAACTACCAGTCACCCCTGGAAGCAATGGCAATCATGCACTTGTACTTTCAAAGGGGAATCGTGTGACTTAAACCTTAAATAATCAGACTCTATCGTTCCTGCGTGGTGCCTATAAAGGCAATATTTGATTCCCAGTGACTTTTTTTCATTGAGCTCTTGTACCAACTTCTTCTTCCAAGAAGAAGAAAATGAACTTACAAATGTAGCGGCAGACACATGACAAAAACAAAGAAAAAGAAAATTAAAAAATTAAAAAAAAAAAAAAAGAGTTAGTGATAAATCAAGAGCTTACAGAGTCATATTGACATCTTTTTAATATTAGAAATGAGGTACAAAATCTTTTTTTTTTTTTTTTTACCAGTTTATCAGAACCAACTTCTAGCCCTATATTCGAGTGTAGTCAGTAAATAAATACGCACAACTTGGCTTTCGGCAGACACGGTGGACATATTGTTTCTGAGAGAGTGAACCTTGGCACTAACTCTTCTTTCTCTGTTGCTGTGCAGCACTGTCAGCGCTCATCTTCCTGGCTCTGTCTCTGAACGGCTTTGGAGGCATCTGCCTGACCTTCACCTCCCTCACGGTGAGACACACAACCAAGAGGAAAAGATTCTGACTGTACAGATTCTGTACATCATTGATACATGAATTGGTTTATTGCAGCTGTACAATGCGCAGAGTTAACTTTCAGACATCTGTGGACAAATGGATCCTCCTGCTCCTCTATAATTATTACAGAGGATGGTTGTTGCTCTTAACAGACCCAGTTTGGTCGTTTTCAAACGGTCAGGAAAAGCCAGCTTATGATCTCCTCTGGTTTTGATTGTTAACTGATTTGTTATAAATCCTTTAAAGAGATGATCAATCTTCTCTGTGCCAGTACCCATCGTTTTGGTCTATGCGTGTTCCTGACCACTTCCTAAAATGTGTATTGTAGTGTGTAGTGTATTAAAAGCTGTTTAAACATGATCAGGACACCCAGGAAAAAATGTAATCGTTAATGTGAACAGAGCCAGTCATTCAAGGTGCAGTTGGCTCCACGGTAAAGAAAATAAAACACACAAAAATCACCAAATATGTTTAGTGATACGTGTGAGATTCTGAGCCAAAAGGAAATATTTGTCATCCAGTAGGAGAGGATAAACTATGATCGTATTTGCACAATTTGGCACCAAAATTTGCCTTTCCTTTCTGACAGCACTGTGCAGCCTGTCACATATAATAGCACTGAAAAGAGGGAGAGAAAAAAAACTGTTTACATAACTGGGATTCTGAGAAAGTACTAATGTATGGTTGTGTTCCTGGAACAAATGAGCAGAGGAGCTGTGGTAGCTGAAGGTCTCAGCCTGTATTTGTCTCAGCTGAGGAAACAGTGAGTGTTGTGACAGGGAGCTATGTTTGTTTACCTTCACGTCAGGCATGTGTATTTGTGTGTGATGTGTCAGCTGGTACCAACATTATCAAGTGTGTTTTAAGGTTGCCGTCACCTCCTGTGTCCTGGCAAGTATTTAGGTAGTGCTGTGTGTCAGTACAGTGTGCGCGCGCGCGCGTGTGTGTGTGTGTGTCTGTTTCCGACAGAGCTGCATATGACTTCTCCCAGATGGAAAGTCTCCGATTTGTGTTTCAGCCAATAATAGCCTGCCGTTGACCACACACCCTCCCCAAAGCTCGGCCCACTCACCTCTATTTAAAACAATCAAGGCCACACTTTTTCTTGTCTCTTCTGTTCCCTGTCGCTTCCTTCGTCCTTCCTTTTTTTTTCTTGTCCTCCCATCTTCCTGCCCTCTTCTGTTTGTTCTGCCCAGCAGTCAACAGAAAATCTATGCAGAACCTTTTCAACTCTGCACGACCGTGCACACATGTGGATGTACAAATGTGTGTGCATGCGTGCGGACACACAGGGAGACGAACATGAAACAGATGTTTAGATAATGAAGGTCCAAGCTGAGTATGCACAGATGACCGTCTCCTCAGCATGCTGACTTTAGCCTGGTTCTGTAGAAAAGAAAAGCTGAGACACTGTCTCTGTCTGTGTCTCTCTGTGGGCTAACTCAGGTTAAGTAGATATTTTGCACCTGTACAGTCCCTGTATTTCTCACAGAAAACTGCTGATAGTGCTGATAAATGGCTGACATGGCTGTTTTACAGGAAGAAAAACAAAAAAGTAGTTTGTTCCAAAAGAAAAATATCATCCATATAAAGGATGCCTCAAGGTGAAAAACCGATTTCGTTTAAACACACTGAAATTTATTTTTAAATTCTAGTTAATATCCCAAAGTTTCCAAAGATGCCAAATACATGAGCGTAACATTTTATGGAATTGTGTTTAAAATGATGCAGAAGCAATCTGGAATATTTCCATTTTAGAGCAACAACGATTACTCGATTAATCAATTACTCAATCGAGAGAAAAATAAATTGACAACTAATACGTTATGGTAAATTGAGCATCTTTGGGTTTTGGACTGTTGGTCGGACAAAGTAAGACCTGTGATGACGGGTGGACAGGGGGGAATATGATGATTTTAAAGCTACTTAATAGGAAAACAAAAGGGAAAATTTTTACATTTAATGGTGAAGTGCATAGTTGGGAAATCATAGAAGTTTTCACACTGGATCACAGATTTTTATTGATGCTGACTCATAAAGTTCAGGTAGTGCCTTTCCCACAAAAAAAGAAAATTGGTTTGAAAAGGTTTTTCAAAGTAGATATCACACGGTACAAAGCATCATTCAAACTGTCTGCTTTGTATTCTCAGAGAAAATCATGTTGGTCACATTTTTGCACATGGATGCACACATAGAAGGAGCCTCAGTTTCATATGTGTCTGCGTTTCTGTCTCTGCCTTTGTCACACACACACACACACACACAAACACACCGCATGAAGAATCCTGGCAATGTAAATACAAATCATTTTGACACTTAGATATAAAAATGATCAGTAATTAAGGCTCAGTATCTGTAAAGACAGCCTGTTTATAGCAGAATCACTTCTACACACTACACACTCACATTACTCTCAAAGAGGAAGGCAATGTGCTCTTTCTATTCTATTAATAACACGAAAAAACCAAGATTAATATCACACACACGCACACCTGAGAAATGTTCGACTCCCCCTCCTCTTTGTTCCTGTTTGACCTCTGTGTGCGCCCCCCTCTCTCTCTCCATTTCTAATTTGGTTGGATGTACCGGCATTGACTGACTTCAACATTGTTTTCGCTGTTCTGAAGAGCAAATGACACACGTATCATGATTTAAGCCATCTGCTTGAGAGTGACAGCTCAAAATGGATTATAAAACAAGCAAAATATTCTTATGAGTTATTGTGTTATAAAAGCATGTGACCTTCAATAGTCAGTCACTGTACCCATAATGAGGGACATACCCCCCTTATATAGAGGGCCTGACATATGATTTGATACAGTGACGTGACAATTCATAATACAAAGTATAATAAGAAAATACATGTTAACATTATCTGGTGTGATATAGAGAAGTTGGTATAAAACCTTAAAGAGAACTTTAAGGAAAGTTTTGAACATTGCTGATGAAATAATCCACTACATTTACTTTTTCTGGAAAACAGTTTAATTCTAACATAAACAGACAAAGCATAGTGTGAACATGGAAGGTGCATCACAGTAATACAGAAAATCAGGATTGTTTCAGTGGATTCAGTATGTGTGTCTGTAGATGTATACAGTAGGTACATGTATGAGTAAAAGTAAAAAATAAGTGAAATTATTTAAGAAAAAAAGATCATGTAAATTTAAAATGCTTGAGAAATTAGAGAAAAGGGAAAAAAGTAAAAAAAAAGAAAAAGAAAGGCTAATTATCACTATTTTTAGAGTTTTCAAAAGATGCAATCCTAATCATGCCCAAATTCCAAACAATTTCAATTTCCATACACATGCAACCATGATCAGAGCCTGTGATCAGACCCACTGTAACTAATTTGACATGTAACAGCACTGTAAAACATGTTACATAACTTTGCTAAGGTTTGTTTGGCTGCATCCTTTTTCTTCCCTTGCATAATGTAAAAGTGATCCACCCAAAAAAAAAAAAAAAAAAAAAATTGAAAAATGTCCAAATGTCAGCACCCATTTTTTCCTAGGAACTACTTTAGACCGGTCTCTAACCTCATTAACCTTTACGAACACACCTTTGTGGTTCTGAAGTTCATACAAGGGCGCGGTTTCATAAAACAGAGGTGATTCACTCGTGATCAACTTGTTGTCACCTGTGTCATACCAGCACTGAAGGAATGAGGATGGCCCCCTTGCATTCACCATAACAGATATGGGATTGCCCTTCAACATTATTGGCTGCATACAGAGGCCTATCTGATCACATGCTAATGAGAGAAGTGCTTGTGGTTGTTCCTTGCTCCAGTTACAAGAGGTGTCAGTTTTCCTCGTGCTGACTTTGGTGTCAACTAACAGAGAGACGCTGAGCTACTTTTAATTACATAATTAAATTAAATTAAATTAAATTAAATAAAAGCCACTACAGGTAATTGGGGACCATTCTTACCAAAGAAGCTCAGGGTCAAATACAAAGAAACCTCAAAAGCAGGAGCCCAATGTCAATGTTTAAAGCTTCCATACAGGGCAGTTGAGCCAACATCTTTACATTTGACCACTTTTTGCGTTATGCAAGTTCAGTGCAGCTGGACGAGAGCACTGTGCCAACGCTGTGAGGAACAAGGGTTTGACCCGTCCGTGTTCAGTGAGAAGGGCAGGCAAAGAGCTGAGGTGGAGAGAAGAAGCCGGTGCTAATCAGCTGTGGTTTAGTGTTTCCTGCTGAGAACTCCCCAGAGAGCGGAGCTGCAGCTGTGGCTTGGGGAGATCAGTCAAACAAAAAAAAACAAACAAAAAAAAAGTTACTCCCTCTACCTCTCTTATTCATCATCTCTATCCTCGCTTATTTTTCATTTACCTCTCTCCTTATTTCTTCCCTTTTATCCCACTGTCTCTCCTTGCATCTCCCTGTCTCCCACATGTTTAGCGCTGCATCAAAACTTCACTACTCATTAAGCTACTATTTGGCCTGTTCTCTCAGCGGTTAAGGTCTTAATTAAACTCAGTGCCAAAGTCTTACAACACCCAAGTGAGTGAGCACAGCAGGAGTAGAGCCTGAACTGATTAATCATGACAAGTGAACAGCCAAAGCTCCATCTGTGTGTGACTTTCCGACACCAGCTTACCCCCGTGCGCCTCCAGACAGTCACGTGTTTCTGTCCACGTCCCCCCTGGCAGCGTTAGCAGGCAGGACATGTACTGTATGGCCCTGTGTGGAATATATATTTAAGGAGAACTGCCAGAACACATTGGTGGGAATCATGCCTGGTGCTGGCACATGTATCGACACATGCACGCACACATTTCAGGCTTTTTCTTGCTTTCCGCCTCACACACCAATCTCTCAGACCCACTCATGTTGCTGCTCCTACACTTCTGAAAGCAAACATCAGCTAGCTGACATCTGACATCTGGAATATCTTTGCTTTAACGTTAGTAAGAGATGCAAACTCCCCTGTGTGCTCAGAGGGCCCTCTCGCCTACATTCCACAAACCTCCGCAGGCGGAGAGAGGCAGGCGCTGCAGATCTCATGGCCCCAGACGGGCCGTGAAGTATTTCGATTCTCAGAAGCACTGAATGAGGACGGGTGTTATCTGGGATGTTTTTCTCCTATCGCTCAGAAAGTCATGCTCTCTCCCGAACATCCTCAGGAAAGATGTCTTTTTTCCTGTCTACCTGCCAACCTCGTCGTTGTGTCAGCTCTCGAAGTGACCTCGTGCTTCCCCCCTGCGACTGACAGGGAGCTTAGTCTGAGCGGGGCAGGGGGACTCATGGGGGCAAAAAGGGACACTAACACTACTCGATGAACTCAGACCGAGCAGGGAGATTAGGTGATGCCAGCAGAAGTTTGGAAAACCATGGTTAGTGTTGAGTGAGAATAGTGGGCTTGTCATGCGGCACACCTAAAATCCCACACATGTGATTTTAATCGTGATTGACCCATTTAAAACTCTAATCAAAGGACACTGAGTGTGCTGCCAGCACAATAGGTCATTGTTATGTTCACTAAGCTGCTTACTACTGTAAATAGGTCGACCCAATATATGATGTGTTAGTGCCTGGTGCCCGCCGCCTTGTCCCCTTTGCTGTGTGTCATGTATGCCCCCGCGCCGGGTCCAAACAGCCCAGGGAAGTTCATCGAGAGCTGGCTATAGACTGGCGTCCACATTTTTTAATCCTAGCTCAAAAGAATTTGAGCTAGGATTAAAAATTGCAAGAATAAGGACCATGAATGTGTGTCTAAGCATAGCTTAGTCTGTGTTTGAAGTATGGGGTCAGGACCCAAACTGGGACATGACTTTGTTTCTTGTTTCCCTTGACATGGAAACTAATATTTTTTTAATGAGTCTGCTCTGCAGGGAGAGCGAGGTGTTACTGGGTGCAGACTCTGGAGTCAGGAGCAATCCACAGTGTCTTGATTAAAGAGCAGCCTTCCCAGTCTGGTTCATCCTGCTAACACTAAACCGCTGTCTGCCCTCTGCTGGTCAAACTAACATAATGCACCTCCAATGCACCACATTTTTGACTCAGGACGGTCTGTGAAGACAGCGCACAGGCTTAATGTATTGTAATTGTTGAGGTCTAAGTGAACTTGTTTAATTAGTGTGATAAAATGACATATATTGTGTCTATTTATATCGTTTGTTTTTGTGTCTCCATTCCTCTGTCCTTGCAGCTCCCCAACATGTTTGGTGCTCTGAGTTCCACCGTTATGTCTCTGATGATTGGCTCCTACGCTTCATCTGCTGTAACCTTCCCCGGGGTCAAGGTAACTAACGAAGCTTACATTGACAAAAGGACTGTTAGACTGACACTCACATGTGGTCTTTTGTCGACATCCCAAAAGGATTACGGTCAAGTTTCAGAGAAAATGTGGTTCAAGTGGCTCTGCATTCAAACTTTAAAGCTGCACCAGCTAATATTTTTGTAGTAAGCGTTGCAGCCCCTTTCAGCTCATTGTGTTTCGGTTTTCCGGCCCATAAATTCCACACTCATCAACTTTGTTTCAAGCAGCACCAGGCAGCTGTCTTCAGCGAACAAGCCCTGATTTCCACGGTGCGCTACCTGCCCAGCACAAAGCGACTGACAACGTAGTTGAGCATTTAGCAGCTTAGAAGGCAGAGATTTCTCCCAGGATTTAGTGGAGAGACCAAAACAGATGGAAACGAGACTCCAAATCAATATTGATGTTGCTCTGTGTCAGCTGAATGTGTTTGCTAACGCATTCACCGTAAAAACATTACAAAGTGGTTATATGTCATTGTTGTGTTCAAAGCTTCTTCTGTTGCCCACAAGTGGCCAAAAAACATCCGTTAACACAGCTTTAAAAGCAAATGCAAATTACTTAAAAAAACAAAACAAAACAACAATCCTCTTTGTCTCCCTCTAACTTCTTCCCAGCTGATCTACGATGCAGGCGTGTCCTTCCAGGTGATCATGTGGGTGTGGGCGGGTCTTGCTGGGTCTGTCTTTTTCAACTGTTTCTTCAACTGGCCTGTAGAAGGCTTCCCGACACCTGATGAGGTGGACTACAGGTCAGTGTGGCCGCCGGTCGGTTCCTTCACCACATCTCAGTGACACAAAGGCACAGCAATAATTTTCAGGACTTTCACTCCAACCCCTCCAACTGTAATGTGTGGCTGTGTGTGTGTGTGTGTGTGTGTGTATAACAGTAAGATCCTCACTCTGAAAGAGCTGCCTTCATCGGACCAGAAGGCTGTAGGAGAGAGACTGGGCCAGAAAAATGGAGACCTACGACACTCCACAGAGAAGCTTCCTAATGGTCCTGACGCTGCACCCAGTAAGTCATCAAACACACACACACACACACACACACACACACACACACACACACAACCACAACCACTTACTTCATACCAGTGTTTCCCAAACCTTTTGGGCTTGTGTCCTTCATCACATATGTCGCCAGGGTGTGACCAATTCACCCAAAAAGCAGTTCGCTCTCCACATATTGTTTGGTTTTTCTAAATACTTTTTGGAGACCGAAAGAGGCAAAATTACTAATTTATAAGACAAAATCTTAAAAGAAGCAGTTTTGTTTAGCAGAAATGTAGCTTTTTCTGCTTTTCTGTCCTGTTTATCATCTTCCCAGGTTGGGAACCACTGATTTAAACTATATGACATAAGGGCTTTGCTGAAACACTGACAGACTGGATGTCCCAAAATGTTTACAGTTAATCTCTGAGAAGAAAGAAATCCTAATCATCAGCCCTGAACTCCCCTCATATATGGATATAAAAACAAAGAAATTCTCCAGTACAACTGCAAATTTTGCTTTAAATAAAACAGAAATCTCCCTCTCTCTTTAGATGCCGTTCCTTTCCGCCGATCCGTGTTCTCTCCCATCTTCCTGTGGAGTTTGGTTACCATGGGGATGTCCCAGTTAAGGATCATCTTCTTCATGGGGGCGATGAACAAGATGCTGGAGTTCATGGTCACGCACGGTGAAGGGGATTGTGAGTGTCCAGCCCTCGACCGCAGTCCCAGCAAACAGTTGCTGGGTTTTTTAATGTATCGTACGTGTTTAAAATCTTTTAAGCAATACTGACAGAATGGGTCTTTCTCTGTGTTTCAGCATCTGAGCAGCTGGTGATTGAGGCAGAAGAAAAAGGTGAGCAGTGTTATAATGTGGCTTTAAATTTCATCATTTATGTAACTTGTCTGGCATATATTTTCTTTTCTTTTTTTTTTCTTTCTCCTTTAGTGAGCTTCTACTCTTCCATCTTCGGCACGCTGCAGCTGCTGTGTCTGGTTACATGTCCTCTGATTGGATACATCATGGACTGGAAGATGAAGGAGTGTGAAGAGGAGAAGACTGTTCCCCCAGGCATAGAGAACAGGTAAATGCAGTGTGCCCTGACAGACTCCTTAGCATAAAATAAAGCTGTTTTTGTTGTTACCATTTTTTATTTCTTTTAATTGTTTGCTTTATTGGATAGTTGGAGAGTGGCGATACAGAGAGTGTGTACAGGGTTTGACATAAAAAAAAAGGTCAAGTGCAAGAATCAAACCCCGGACTTTGCGGCTAGGGGGTTAGGTGGTATGTGACTTAACTGGGCCACCAGGGTGCTTGCAACAAGCAAAACTGATCAAACTTTCACAACCTCTACATTTACTGTTGTGCCAAGTAACCGCTGACCACTCTGGACACGGCTGTGGCCGTTTGATGACATGAAATATGGTGAACACAAGTGTAAATGTGACTGTGGGATGAAGTAACGCTATAGCGCCTCTGCCTGCGCCCCATCAGACAGACCAGCGGGCCCAAGAGAGACCGTAAGATCCAGAAAGTTACCAACGCCATGAGAGCCATCATCTTCACCAACCTGCTGCTGCTCGCTTTCGGATGCTGCTGCCTCATAGACAACCTACCTCTGCAGGTAGCGCACACACACACACACACACACACACACACACACACACACACACACACACACACACACACACACACACACACACACACACACACACACACACACATATTTTAGCAACAAGGGAACAAGTAAAGAGTAAATATCACCACTCAGATACATTGATTGTACTGCTTCTTTTTGTATTTTCCAGATTTTGACCTTTATCCTCCACACTATGGTCCGAGGCTTCATCCACTCCTGCTGCGGAGGCCTTTATGCTGCTGTGTGAGTGCTGCACTGCTGCTTCATCAGCCACATCAAACTTAAGCTCCGAACAACACCATCACATCTAAGAGGAAAATGGATGAGTTACCTTAGGGTTGTTAAGTTTCACAGAAATCCCATTTAACTCACGAAGCAAATTGTTAAAGTGGTGTCATGAGTGAATAGATTTTTAATGAAGTAGATATACAGAGTTTCCAGTTCATTGGTAAGATGATTAACATTCAACTTAACATTTATACAGTATTTAAGACCTGGCAATGAGACAAGAGACTCTTTGCTGAACCATTTAGAGTCGTTCCACAGCACCATATGAACACTGAATATAAAGCGGCACTTTAAATTTTGATAAAAGCTACCAGATGTGGTGACAGAATAAGGGGACATTTTATGTGTTCAACAACCGCACTACTGCAACACTTTCAACATATTCTTTTAAAAGAATTCCTGAACTGTTTCGATTCAATATCGACTATAGAGTCTAGTCTTGAACCATGCAGTACAATATCATATGATATAAAGCAAATGAAATATTTAGCCCCTGTTGTTTGTTGAACACTTACAGGACATGTTGTCACACAGGATTTGTATGTCTGTGTCAGTCCCTTATCACATGAGTAAGTGTGTGGGCCTGTACACAGCAGAAGGGTCTGCATACATTTAACTCAGTGTGTGGGAGAATCCAAGAGAGCCCTGCAGAGCCACATCAACCTCCACATCAAAAAATGACTCACGGAAAAGTCACGTTTAATGTAGTGCAAGCTGAGTGGAGACCACTATCTCCTCCGTGCTCTTAATATCTACCATTAATGTTATTTCTCTCTTCAGTCTGGATCTCAGTGTAATTTCATTCGTTGTTTCAAACTCTTGGTAACCGCCCTGTGTCTCTTCCACAGCTACCCGTCCAACCACTTTGGCACCCTGACAGGCCTCCAGTCCATGATCAGCGCTGTGGTTGCTCTGCTGCAGCAGCCGCTCTTCATTGCCATGGTCGGACCGCTGAAAGGAGACCCCTACTGGGTGAGGACCCACTCTTATATCTGCATGCCTGCACACTTCACACTGAGACACCCAGAAACACGCTCTCAGCACTGTTCAGCATGGCAGCAAGTGTATGGAGTTAGATTTGTGTCTCAGTGGGACAGAAGAAGACTGTTTGCAAGCACATAAATTATTATTATTATTAATTTACTATCTGTTAACTAATTTGAGCTAACAAAAATACATTCTATTAAATCTAAATTTAGCATTCAGCGTGAGCTAACAACAATAATATCCTGCTCAGTTTTACTCATTTGGTCGTTCCCTACCTCCCTAATGACTGATAATCCTGCTGGTGATGTAACTGAAGACTGAACAGCCGTGCGGAAGTTGTCTACTCGAGTTCTGTGGTTGGCTGCACTTTGACACTGTCAGGTTTAGAAAGAGGGCAGGCCAGACTGAGTTATGTTGTAAGGCAGTTATGCTGTGAGGGCGAAACTGAGTGAGAGGGGTAACTTACTAATGTGCACTTATGTGAACAAAACCAAACACGTAAATATATTTATTGAGCCCAAAATAGATTTTTGTCAAATTAAATTATTCTTCGCTGTTAATAATTTCTCTATAAAATATAACTCGTGTTTATGCGTATGTTTTAATACTAAAATTGTCCCTCTACACACTGAGAATTGAGACACAAATGTAACCTTGGGGATCATTTAACCCTTCATCCGGCACGATCATCAAGGATATTTCAGTTGCTAAATACTTAAATAAACTAGTGACATTCTCATCAGCCTCACCTTGTGTTTATTGCCAATTAGCAAATGTTCCCCCAACCAGGGGCTGTAGGACTGTAACTCTGCATCTCTGTCATCCACCTATCCTTCAGATCAACCTCGGCCTGCTGATCTTCTCGTTGGCTGGCTTCCTGTTGCCGGGTTACCTGTACTACCACCGCAGCCACCTGCTGAGAGAAAAGGCGGCCAGAGACAAGCGGGCCGGCGGTCAGGAGATGCAGGCGCTCAACCGCACTGAGGCCAACGGCTACAAGCCCCAAAGCAATGGCCTCGCCGCTGTGGAGGCTTAGGTGACATGACAGGGAGAATTGCAGGATGTATTTTTATTTTTGCATGTGCCTTCAAAAGGAGCACCAGTTATTTTTGCGATCATTGCTGGTGTAAACTTCACTCCCCAAAAACTATATCGCAGCGCAAACAGAACCCCACCCCCGTGTTTTGACTGATTTTTCGGGGGAAGATGTGTCATCATCATTTGTTGCTGTTTATTTATTTTTGTTTAGGTCAAAGACCCAGTTTAGTGTGATTTAAAGCCATAGATTTCACTCACACGAACACACACAGACACATGCACAAATCCTGGCGTGTCCTCTGTGTGTCAGACTGCAGATATCACGGTACTTGAAAAAACTGTTTCATACACCGATCAGCCCCACCATTCAAACAAAAAGCAGTGACCTGTTTTAATGTTGCGGCTGATCGGTATAGTTCTCACAGACTTTTTATAACCATCAAAATCTTTGCTATCACCAAAGAACAGCTTAAAGATATTAGGAAAGTTAAACTTTCTAGATCAGCATTGTTTCAAAAGTCTGCTTATGAAGTAAACATTTTGTATATTGTGCTGTTTCTACTGTAATCCTTTCAGCAAAAGCTATATCAGTACACTATTAAAAGCATACAAGCTATCAAAGAGAATTGAAAGCATCTGAATACCAGACTTCTGGTACGTATGAAGAAGGTTTTTGGGGTGTTTTCAGAGCCCAGTTGTTCACACAGACACAAACACATACACGCACAGATAGGCTGGTCGTAGAGACACATATCTACCTCCTGTTTACTTTTTTTTGTACCGTCTCTCTGCAACCGACTGTTTCCTTGTTTTGTTTTGTTTTTTCACGTCAGGAAATACTAACCCTTTAAATGTCAAAAACCCCAAATGACAAATTGAATCAGTGCAGAATTTTCTCCCTGTGTATTCATGTTCGTTAGAGGTAATGCTGATTCAGCCCATTTTTTTTAAAGGTGATTTCACGAGGAAAAGTATGACTGATTTTTACAATTCTGACACAGTGTGTGTCAGTCTTGTTAAACACTTTGTACTGCTTTATGCACAGAAATGAACTAGTGTGTGTATAAAATATGTATTTAAGTGTCTTTTTATACTCTAGCTGCAGTAGCATTAAAAAGGGAAGTGTTTCTTTCTGTATAAGCAAAATGTTATTTTGTAGTGTGCCAATTATAAATGAAGCTCATCTGATTTACCGTGTATTCTGCTTTTGCCGTTTTGCTTTTTTTTTTTTTTTTTTTTTGTCACGTATTGATTTTGGAGCAAACAAACGTCCAGCAAAATTGTATTTTGTAAATAGAACTGAGGTGTGTCTTTTATTTTATTGCATATTCTGCTTGCTTTACTATATATGGGTGTGTACAGTATATTACAGTATATTAACCAATGGCTGAGGAGACAGTGGCTGTGGTTAAACTTGTTCCTTAATGGTCTTTTTCTGCTTTGATGCTTGAAGTCGCATGAAAAAGACAGATCTCACTGTATCCGTTGATCCCGTCGTTTCAGCCAGCTGAAGATCAAACCAGAAAAGTGTACATTTCTTCCAAAGTGACGACAAAATGTATCTATTCTGAAAATGTGCTGCACACAGCAAGACTGTCATGTAGGTTTATGAAATCAGCTGTGATGTACAATTTTCAATTTTTTGACTCAGTCCATGTCCGTGTCATGACAGCTTTAGTAGATGCTTCCATTCTTGTTGGATACATTTATTTTCATCTTTATAGTTCTACATATATAAAATGTGTCCATTGCTCACACTTAAAAATTCTGTGTTTTGTTTGAACTCTGTGCCTTTGCTGACATCTTGGCTTCATTGCAATAGAAGTGAGTGTGAGATTAATGCCTCTGCCAAATGTCATTCTCTGTAAACCAAAGCCATGATTAGGGACTCTAGACCTATTCGATAGTACAGTACTTTTCCTCAGGAGAACATACAGAAGCAAAATAACACAGGTAACTTACGACACAATGCATGAGTCCTGCAATAAACGCTACTTTGGTCAGAATGTTTGGTTTTTGTTGATTGTCGCAGGTGTTGATTCAGCTTGATGGTCATCTTAGGGGCTGTAGCTTCTGTTCTTTAGTATAAAAACGGTTAAGCGCATTTCAATCAGTATTGGGAAGACCCAGTTTACCCACATTACAGAATTTATTGTTTGAAACCATTGTACCGGTAATTCTAGCAATAACTATCTGACCTCTTTTGTACCTCTGTAAATTGTCTTAAAAGTCCCTGTTGAATAAGCGGTTGTCAGACTTCTATTAAAGCTGACAAGTACTGCCAAACGGCATTCAAGTTACTGTGACTCTGTTGTGCTTATGCCTTTTATGATTGGGATTTAGAGTAGTTGCTACCTGAATTGTTGATGTATGAAATTTACTCAATGCCTCTGACAGTCTCTACAACAAAAATAAACATCCTTTGCTTTATCTGTGTTTTAATACTGCATCCTCTACATTGGTTTTGTCTAATCTTCTGTTGTTACCTTGGAGTTGATGTGCTGGTATGTCTTGCTAAATGTACACCTTTCTATCCTGCCTTTAATCAATATATCAAGCTTGCGCATTTGAAAAATAAATGTATGAATGTAAACCTATTGTCTAAGTGGCATTTTTAAACATCCATTTAAAGAGTTCTCTCACAGCAACAAGGTACCCCAGCATCAGTTGATTGTCATTTTTGCTGCAATAGTGGATAATATAATCTAAAAACTCAAAAACTCCAACCCCCCCAAAAAAAAAAAAAAATATTAGAAGGAGACACAAACAAAGATAATAACCAAAGTTTATTTGATTTTGGCATTATGGTCAAAAGATATCACAACAAAATCAAAGAGGGACATACATACAGTGCCTGCTCAGTCATTCATAAAACCACACAGCTCATCAGCATCTTTCTGCCTTTTACACTGTTCTGTAACAAGTCTTCCTGTCATCACCTACATCCACTGTGTCGCTCCTCCTTTCACTCACATACATCATACAACCACTAGCATCATCCCCTCTCTCATTAAACATACTCTCAATAATACAATTATCTGTAAAACACACACACGCATCCTCTTACAAAATGCACACTCACGCACGCATCGAAACACAGGCATGCACACAGTGGGCTCCTGTCTATCTGAGGCTGTTGCTGTTGGGTTGTGATCCAGCGAGGCCGGGGTGGTCGGGACTATGGCGGTTCTGGAGGGGGACAGAGCATCAGCAAAACACATATTTAATAATGCTCATTCCTGACATACAAGTGGGACTGGGCTTTATAGTTGTGCCTGTGTGTGGGGACTATGAGCAAGTGACTGGAGATGCTTAAGCAACAGATAGGAACTCTTCTGATCAACCACAAGCTGATTAATGAATGCCCAGGGACACAGGATTCTTAGCTGATTCATGAAAAGTGAACCTCAGAACTTTTGTTTTAAGAGCTGAAAATGTTCTCTGAAAAGACCAAGTGATGCAAAATTATAGATCCCATCGGAGTTGTGGGAAGAAGTGGTGACTAGTAGACCAAACCAGATGGTTAAAGCTGCATTCATCGATATTTTTACATTAACATTTCTTCAAATTACTATGTGCAGTGTGAAAAAGGATGGCTCTTAGTGAGCCCAATAAAAGCCCAAATAACCAAACTCTGCAACTGTATTTTAATAAATTATTTCTCTTACGGCTCACACATTTACTGTATGGTTCAGGCTCAACTGGTCTCCCCATATCTGCTTCCACCAAAAAATATTGTACACTACCTTCCCAGCACTAAAAAGTAGACAGACACACTTAGTGAACCAGCTGGTGAGTTAAATATCAAGCAAGCTGAAGACCCAGATGTTTTCTCAGACATCTATGAAGAGCACAAGCTAAAAGACCTGTGAATGCTGAATTTTTTTATTCATTTGTAAGATGTGCAGGAACATGACCCCAATGGGATGATAATGTCTTTACCTGTCTACTGTACATTTCAGTTGGAAACGGCTTGCTAGCTCTATTAAGCAATAATAAGTCACGGCTGTTGCATGCAACTTAGTTTTTCAGTTCTTTCACTCCCTAGAGGCCAAAAATCGACACAGCTCTAAGTTTATGCAGTAGTTTAAAACTGGAAATGTTTTGGTATTTGGTGAAATACTAGGTATTTGGTATGACTTTTAAGATAATAAAGTTTAGGTATGGGTTTTGCGCGGTTATGGTCAGGATAAGGGTTTTGGATGGACTTCCATGTTTGTCCATGTGATAGCACTGGGATCCATAATAACACATAACAGGCAATTTTGTGAATTACTGTGGTCTTGATAAACAGATTTTCTTACCTTTTTCTTTTTCTTGTCTTTCTTCTTTTTCTTGCGGTCGGGATCGTCGTCCCTCTTTTTCTTCTTCTTCTTGGGATCAGAGTCTGATGGAGTTTCTGTGATGTCAAAAAGAAGCAGGTCAGTGGTCTGAAACCACGTTACATTTCTTTTTGGTTGTGCATAGGTATAGTTTATGTCATACCTTGTGGTAGTGGGTCCTGTGGTCGATGGTGTTTGTGCTTGTGTTTGCTCTTCTTCTTTGGAGGCTGTATGTGCATCAGTCTATACTGTTCTGGAAGCTGGGAAAAACAGAGACAAAAACACGCATGCATGTTAGGTATTCAATTTAACAATCTAATTAAGATATGAAAGATCCTGGTTTCAAGCCGGCCTGAATATTCTAACTAAAGATAAATGTTGTTAATAGTTTGAGTAATTAGTGTCAGCATGCTGAAAATGTGTGTGACTTTACATCTTGTGAGTGTGCATGTGTCGTATATTGGTTTACCGGTCCTGTGTGTAGTCTGAAGCCTGTGAGTAGAGCGCCGGTCAGTGGGCTGAAGGAGTTCCCACACACTGGAGGCTTATCAATCAGAGAGCGCAATGAGCTGCCATCCTGAGTGCCCGGACAGTCGATCATACCTGCAGCACACAGGAAGAGAAACAAGTTGGAATGAGGAGGGGAAGTTGGCAGAGATCGAAATACGGTATAAGCAATGAAAGAGCAAGGCGGTGTGCACTGAACACACAGCTATGAGGACATGTTCAGCTGTGCTCACAATTAAACAATCAGTCTGGAGGCATTTGGATGGCAAGTAATTGTCAGAAAACAAAAGCAGTGGCATGTTAGGGGTTTCACTGAGCTGTTATTACTTTCACCACTATATTTGCTATTTTGGGAAGTTTACAGATCAGATCAGAATCACAATGCTGGACCAGTCTTACACTTGTATGTAACATCTACGTATTGCTCAACGTCTACAGGAGATAGGTGTGGTGTAGTTTTTGGGGTAACAGTTACAGAAGCAGTCTTAAAAGACTGAAAACTCCAGCAACACTTGTAGTATTAAGAATAGCTCCATAGTCACACCGAAGAATTTCAGTTTGTGTCCTTCATCTGGGTCATCTTTTGATTAGTAGGTTTAGTATAAAAGTGGGAAAAGAGGCAAAACATGTTTTTAATTACCTTGATGAAGGTTACAAGCTGGAACGCGACAGTCTCACAATTAAGTTGTTCTTAATACTGCGAGTGTTGGTGAAGTTTTGACCCTTTAAGATAACGGCTCCATTTCCACTCACTCTGGATATGGAGCTGGTGTCCTACACTGACCATAAATCAGTATCTCAACTCCACTTATTTGTTCTAATGAAGTGTGTGCAGCCCCGTCCACTAACACTTGGCTGCCAGGCCACATTCGTTTCTACATACACCCACCTGGTAACTCCGGTAGAAAGTTGCTGAGTTTCTCCTTCACCTTCTTCCCACAGAATTTGTTGTAGGCGTGCTCCAGGTTGTAGTGCGTGATGAGGTTTGTGTTCCCCGTTAACTCGTTTCCCACTAAACACACGGGTTCATATCAGTATCAAACACTCACTAGAAGTCACGGTCACCTATCACTAAATTATACATCTCTCAAATTAGGTAAAAATATCGCTCCAACCGGAGCTACTGTTAGTTCAGGTATGCTCATTCCAGTGATAACAGCAGTTACATAAGTCCTAACTTTAAAACACGAACTAGTACCAAATCATGGGAAAATCAGTTGGAAATGTTTCGTGTCACAGAAAAAAAATAAACACCAACCCACCGATGAAAAACAGGCTGGCTAATACCGGTAACTAGCTTCGGTAACACTTATATTGTTGGCTAGTACTGTTTACAAACTGCTTAGCAACCTCTAACGGAAGCTCATCGCTTTCTTTAAATTTACGAAATATACAACACGAAGCACACAGTAGTTGTGCGAGTCCAACAATACCGGGTAGCTCCCGCAGTAAGTAGAAAGGTTCATTCATGGCTCCAGGCTTCCGAAGAGCAGGCCCTTCATCCCCGAGCTGCGGTGGCATCTGCCCCGCCATGGAAACTTGATTTTGCGGTAGCGGCGGCGGAGGTTTTCCCGGTCCGAAACCCAGAGACGACGAGCCCGGCGGTCCCTGAGCTTCATTTTGCCCGAACAGAGTTGAGAACATTTCCGTCATATCTATCACGAATAATACATTTACATGGGAAGAAAAAACGGGGTTCTTCAAGCTTTTTGGCCTGTTATTTGTGGGCTTGAGGTTCACGGTGAATCCATCCGAGTGTCAACTACTCGACTTCACTTCTTTGTGGCATTATTTTCATGTACAACGTACCGTAATACCAGACATAAACAGGCACATTACCATAATGATTGGTGTATGTTGCCCCACACGGATATAATCACTGAAGGAGCAAAACTTTAATTTCATTTTCAATAGTTCAAGTTTAATTTCAGACAAACATGCATAGTAAACAAAAATCAATATGTACAGTTAAATTAGTTTATTCGTGGAACAAATTGAAGATCACACTTCAAAGACATCAGCAGGGCGGAGAGAAGACGCAAGCCTTTCAAATTCTGTGACCGATGCCTAAAAGTGAGAAAAAAACAAAACAAAAACAAAAGCAAAACTGTTAACACTCAAGGAAAACATCTATTTTATATTTCTGCTTATGTTATACTGCTCAGATATCTTTTGGCCCTCAGCAATACCTGTCCTTCAAAATTAACCAAATGTGGTCTAGAAGCAATAAAGCTCCATTCATAATAAATATGTCAAACGTCCTTAAATGGAAACGAGAATAACAACTCATTAAAATATTTCAATAATTTAAGGAAAACCCCAAATGAATTGTATAAAGTTTAGGGTCCCTTATTAGATATTCAATCACCAATCCCTGGTAAACTAATTTACCCAAGAAGTAAAATGCAGATTATGAGAAATGCAGGTATATTAAACAGCTGGTACAGAATCAAACAGAATAAAATTAGAACAATGTATTTTCTATGTATCTTGTAAAAGAGATATGGTTTATACTTGCTTACATGTGCATCCTTTTACTGAGTGTAAAAATAAACACAGCAAATATAATTTTTGTGAATGCTTTCTCTTCCAGCTCTAATTGCTGTTTTACTGATCTTCACTCTTTCCACTCTTTACCTTCCACTCTTCAACAGCTGCCGAAATGCGGTTTTCAGTCTGAGCAACACTCTCTCTGCCAGCCTGAACCTTCTGTGCAAGTGCAGCATTCTCCGCTTGGATCTTTTTCAGCTCCAGTCGCATGTAAGCCTCCTGCTTTTGATAGTAGGGCATCAAAAAACTGCAAAAGTCCTGCTCAGGAACCCCACTGGGCCGCCTAACAGAGCAAGTGAGATAGTAAAGGTTTGAAATGTTTTGTATTTTAATCCCATTGGTGATGTACAGTGCAAGAAGGGCAATGAATTTATATTACATTAATGACACATACTGTAAGAGTGTAAAATACAGTGTATACAAGCGTTGAGACAATAAAATATTCAAAATGCAGGTCAGGAGGTGATTCGTGGTCATTTGGAATGGATGGATGTCAAAATTCAGATGTTGTAAGAGAGGGGAAAGTGGTTTACAGTAAAACTGACCATATACAGTATAATCAAAAGCTTGACATGTAAACAATCGAGCATTTCATAGGAGAGTGCTATAAAGTAAAGAGTTTTTATTGCTGTTTACTAACCATGCAGGGTCTGGATTGTTCTTGGCAGCACGCTCCAGTTTGTCTAGCTCATTCAGTTTGACCTCTAACCGGCCTTCTTCAATGAGTCTGCTGATGTCCTCCTACACACACACACACACACACACACACACACACACACACACACACACACACACACACACACACACAGGAATTCATGTAAGCAAGTCAAAATAAAGTTAAGCAGAACAGTGCGTACTGTATATATATATATATATATATATATAATACAAACAAAAGAGCAGTAGACCTCCCATTTGTTTATTTTTGTACATTGTATTAATGTATTGTGGTGCACACCTGTATTGTCCTCCGCAGCTCCTCTATGAACTGCTTGTGAATGCTCTCCATCCTCTGAGGGTTCTTCTTGTACAGCGGACGAAACGTGCTTGCGAATCTGTTAAAACTGTTAGTGAAAGCAGTGTCAACCAAAAGTGCAGCGAAGCGTGGCTTTTCAAAAAACTCTGGACCTTTTCTTGGATAACTAAGTCTAGTACTGAAATGATTAGTTTGATAACCTATACGTTGATCGGCAGAACAACAATTTAGATTACTGAGTAATTGTTAAGTCATTTCTCAAGAGAAAATGTCAAAGATTGACTGTTTACAGCGAGGACTTGCTGCTTTTCTATATGTCACTGTATATTATTTAAAATTGAATTATTTGAGAGGAGTTGATAATAAGAATAATCAGAGAGAAGTTACTAGTTACTTTACAAATTAAGATTTTTGCATACAAAAATACGATATTATATCTCATCTTAAACTCCCCAACAGTATTTACAAGTACTAGAGCTGAAATGATTAGTTGACAACAGCAAATTAATTAGCAAGTACTTTGCTAATCATCAAAAGTCATTTTTCATATAAAAATGTCAAACAGGGTTTTCATGGTTCCAGCTTCTGAAATGTGAAAATTTACTGCTTTTCCTTTTAATAATTTTAATAAATTAATTGATCTTTTTTTGTTTGGACAAGACATACACCTTTAAGTTCTTACTTTGGGCTCTGGTTCATTGTGATGGACATTTCTCACATTTTTCTTAAATTTTACAAACCAAACAATCAATCGATTAATCGAGAAAATAATCAATTGATCCATAATGAAAATAATCAACGGTTGCAGTCCTATACAATATAGGTTAAATATGAGCTCCATCTCAACCAACTACAACTGTAAAATGATGCTTACACATTAATACATGAGTGATAATAATCTAGCTAGTGATTAATATATAGTAGCACAACAATCACAGGAGTAATTTTGTATTAAGTTGTTTTCCTTTTAATACTTTTAGTAAATTTTGAATATACTTACATACTTTTACCACAGTAACATTTTCAAAGCAGGGCATTTAATTGTAATGGAGTATTTATCTGTCAGTAAAGGATCTGAATGCTCTCTCCAACACTGCGACAAAGTATTGAGCTCCCAATTGAAAAATTGCAATATATGCGTTTTGAAATGTAGTGAAATTAACAGTTCTGACGACCAATAATAGCGACAAACTGGGACTGCTGCACACACGGCTTTCACCGTCGTTTCGGGACAGTTCTGCACCATAAACACAGAAGTCCCGGTACCTGGCGTAGTCGATGAACTTTTCCAGGCTCTTCTGCATCACCTTGTCGAGCAACTTGAGCCTGTTATACCGAGCTCCTGTGTCCTCGGACGGCTTACACACGGATGCAGGGTTTGGCATCTTTGAGGAAGTTTCTCCTGCGGCCTCATTTGTCTCATTTTCAGCGTTCTCTACAGTCTCTTTTTGACTTGCTACTTCGCTGGCCTCCATTTTTAGCTTCGTTTGTTTACGTTTTGCAATAACCGCCAAATCGACTGCTTCTTCTTCTTCGAGGTTTAAGAGCAACTGACGTCTTCAGTGCTGCATTACTGCCATCTGCTGGTGTTGATTAACTCCTACAGTAGCCGAGTTGTCAGATTTTCCCATTAGTCCCGTTGGGAAGCTGACCCAAGAAATTCCACTTTCCCCATAGTCCAGTATGTCATTATTTCAAACACTAAGTCCTGACGATTACTAGATGTACATGATTTAGGACTAGACAGAGCAGACACTGAGTCACTACAGACCAGAACTTCGTGTGGTTTAAATATAATAATTTGATGGCTAAAATGTCAGTGGTATACATACTTAGAAATGTGATGTGTGTTTGCTTATTTCAATTCCGTGGCTAGGAACTGCTACTGCAGAACATAGTTGCATTCCTCCTGACTGAACTTGCAAGGCATGCAAAGGTGAGGTTCTGACTGGATACTAGATCTAATCTTATTTTGAACTAATTATATGTGTAGTGTGTGTGTGTGTGTATATATATATATATATATATATATATATATATATATATATATATATATATACATATATATATATATATATATATATATATATATATATATATATATATATATATATATAAAATCTACGAATCTACGGCAAAACGCTGTGTCCAGAAACTACGAAAGCGTTTTTTCTGGCGCAGACGCAGTTCAAATCCAGTCCAGTCAGTTGCCTCAGCTGTCATTCCTCCTCTAACCCCGTGGTGTGTTGACCGTCCCCTCTGCCAACATGGGTCTAATCACAGGCGTCTGTACCTTCTTGTACCACTTGCCTCAGATTTACAAATGGCTGCTGAAACCGTATTATATCACGTCGTTCCTCATGACCGTCGCCTTCCTGGTGGTCAGAAAGGCTCCCGGTCTGTGCGAGCACCTGGCGACCCAGCGGGAGGACGGCAACTCCTGCGACTTTGACTGGGTGAGCACGCCGGGGGGAGGGTTGCGCTGCAGTGCTGCTTGCTGCTAAATATGGTGGGGCTTCGGCTGGCGGCTGTAAGACGATTCACCCACTTTTCACAAAGTAGTTTCCCGTTTTGTGCTTCTGTTTTACAGAGAGAAATGGAGATTCTCATGTTTCTCAGCGCAATAGTGATGATGAAGAACAGGAGAGCCAGTAAGTAACCACTGCTTCCAGTTATCAATTTTTTTTTTGCTAATTAATTTTCCTTCAATCAGCTAATTTAATAAATAGAGTAGTCATTTCAGCGCTAGAGTACTCTAGTTGGTTTCTGGGTTCTCAGAGCTATAATGACGTTGCCATGTATAGTGGAGTCAATAGGGACCCAACAACAAATTTTAGCCCTGGAGCCTTGTGGGAGGTTAATGCCCCTACCAAGCCTACTTTCTCACTCACTCACTCACTCACTCTCTCACACACACACACACACACACACACACTTGTCTATGAGTAAACCAACTGCTGTCATAACATGACAAGTGTTTGTTTACACTATAAACAGTCTCCTCATCAAAGTGGCCTACACATGCATGTGGCCTGTGCACCAAGACAATGATGTTCAGTTCAGGAGCCGGTTACCCTCCAAAAGACATAAAAGAAAAGTATTTCCCAAGATCTTTACCCCAGAGGTTTTGCACAGAAAGAGCAACCCCCCGCCGCAGCAGCAAGGACACTGGGTATTTGTCTCTTATAATGTGTAACTTGCTTCAGCCAAATAGGTATATGTGGCCTAATGTGTAACTTTTTCTTATCCTTGAGGTGAGAAGCCCTGCACTAAGTCACAGCAAGGAAGCGCTTTAAGAAAAACTTTGCTTTGCTTTGTTGTGTCAACGTCACAGTTGCAGTGTAATCTGCCCTTCCTCTGACCTTGTATCGGCAGGCTGAAGGTTATTCACCTGCTTCATTTATTATTCCTCCCTTATTCTTCTTCTTCTCTCCCTTTCTCAGTCACACTGGAGCAGCACATAGGCAACTTGTTCCTGTTCAGTAAAGTGGCCAACGTTATCCTCTTCTTCAGGCTGGACATCCGGCTCGGCATCCTTTACCTCGCATTGTGTGTTGGTCAGTGCCCTCATAACCTTTGATACAAATACTGGCCCACTCACGACGAAATTTGAGTCATGGGCAGGGATATGTACGGACTATTACAGTAGGGTTCCTTATAAACAACCCATCAACTCCACCTCAAGATGGGGCAATTTGTCTTTTGGTGTTAAGTGGCCCCACTACAGATAGCGGAGGTGGGAGGCAGGGAAGGATCCTGAAACATTTTGTGTAATAGTCAATTTTGACAGTAGATGAGTGCCTAAACTATGGGCAACCTCATTACGTATGTGACCTTTGCAATAATGAGACACTTTGGGAAACCCTCAATTCCTTACGGGACCTTATTAAAGCCAGATATTGACTTGGATCGCCTACAGTTTCTATGCTAGATATTCATAAAATAAGCCAAAATGGGGGGGGGGATTGGTTAAGACGAAAACAAAAGAGAGGTACCTGTGAACTGCAGCTGTAGCTGCTGTGTTATTATGGATGTTTCCTCTCAACACTGGTCTTATTGAGACCATCAGTACTACAGCTTAATGGAGCTCTGATTTCAGTTCAAACACTGTATTTAGGGTTTTTAACTGAGATCTTCATAGCTTCAGAAAATTACAAAACTTACATTTAGCCATTCACTGGAAACCTCTTTGACCTCATATCAGTCTGTTTATCTATGCCGTGTCTCCAGCATTCGTCATGACCTGTAAGCCACCTCTCTACATGGGCCCGGAGTACATCAAGTACTTCAGTGACAAGACCATAGATGTGAGTGTTACACTACAGACTATGAAGAATTGCCGTTGTTTAAACGCTTGTAAATCTTTCATGATGTAAGAAGATCCTTTGAATGTACTGTAGTGCCACAGGCTTCTGATTTGTGAAATAAGAGCTTTGAAATCACTTTCCTTACAGTCTGTTGGGACTCTTGTATCCCTTAGATGTTTATGGGTTAATCAAGTATTCATATGCAGTGATAAGTGTTATGACTGTGTTTTGGACAGTGTTCATCAAATCTGGAAGGTCCAGTGGTGGAAGAAGAACTCAGATCCTTTGCTTAAGTGATAGTAACCAATACAGCGATGTAAAATTACTCCATTACAAGTAAAAGTACTGCCTAAGTAAAGGTACAAAAGTATTATCAGCAAAATGTATTTAGAGTATCAAAGTTAAAGTTCTCATTTTGCAATGAAATTTCCCCTGCGACTGATATATTAGTATACATGATATTATTAGATTGTTAATACTGATGCATCACTGTGTAGCAGCATGTTACTGTTGTATCTGCTCGGGATGGAGCTACTAGTTAGGTCTGTTTAGTCCAGTGGTTTCAAACCCAGGGGTCAGGCCCCTCCTAAGAGTCACAAAGGGTCATCAGATAAATAATGGGGTAGAAAGGAGGAAAAAACAGTTCTGCTACACAAATATATATTAATTTTTTTGGACTTTTCTCTAATCTTTGATTTATCTACGAAATAATGGATAATATGACCTCTTAGAGCAGGTGTTTAAATGAAAGCTACTGGGAAATCACTTTAGTGGAACCCAGACATCTGGGACAAATGGGCCCCAACTGACCATTTTTTTTATTGTTGTTGCCTTTCTAATTTGTCACAGGTCACAATAGTTGGAAAGCAGTTGATTAATCAATAACAAAATCTTAATCATAAAAACTTTAACTGAGAAGTAACGACAGCTCTCAAACAAATATCGTAGAATAAAATAGATACAATAAAAATATACAACATTTCCCTCTGCAATGTAGGGGTCAGTAAAAGTAAAAAGTGAAAATTATCAAGTGAAATAAAAGTACCTCAAAACTGTACTTAAATACAGTACTTGTGTAAATGTACTTAGTACGTCAGTTAAAATTACAATATAGTAATTGAATGACAGACATGTGAAACTGAAACATTAAAATATTCGCCCTCTCTAATTAATGACGCCCCAGCGCTGGAGGTGAGTTGGCGTGAATGACAGAGATCTACACCTGCTTAATCTGTTCTAATCTAATTTTGTGTGATTGAGTCATTAGGAGGAGCTGCAGAGGGACAGTCGCGTCACCTGGATCGTTGAATGCTATGCCAACTGGTCCTCTGACTGCCAGTCCTTCGCTCCCGTCTTTGCCAACCTTTCCCTTAAGTGAGAAATTGCCTACTTTTACTCTCGCTGGTTCTCACACTCCCAGTGATCAAGTTTACAATGTTTTTGTCTGGCTTTCTCAGATGCAGTCACTGAAGTTTATTTGTCATTATTATTGAAACAGACGTTTAGTTATGATTGGCTGAGCTGTGTTCAAAACAGCTGCAAAAACCACCTTTTTGATTACAAAAAACCTGCAAATCACCATTTGCAATTGTACTTAAGCAACCACGATGTCTGATACTTTGCAGAAACTACAGTATATTGAAAGAAGATGACAACTTACTTATTAGCAATAAATAATTATAACTTAAGAATCAAAGTATTTATTGAATGGACTGAGCATTCTAAATGCTAAGATAGTATTTGAGTTCATATTTGTTCTGAATGCACCATAAACTTTGATGTCCTAGAGCTGAAATGTAAACTAATTGAATTTACATAATACCAGCTGCAGACAGAGGTTTCTGTCAGTGAGACAGACAAGACTTCTGGTTTGTGTAGTACTGTAATAGTGTGTTTTGTTTTGAAATCATGTACTCTCTGAAAGATTGGCTTAATAACTCCCTTTCATGAGCCAGGCAGCACTTCTGCCCAAATTTTACACGTGTAGAGTTCAGATTTTAAACAAATAAGCTGCAACTTCCTCGTAAAATGCATTTAATGTTTCCTTTTGTAATCAAGTCACATTGTTGGATTAAACTGCTATGTTTGGGTTCTGCAGGACAAACTAAGTGAAATGCGCTCCCAAAACAGACTACATGTTGGATGTTTGAACAAGGCTGCAGTTATGACTCGAGGCCTTAATGTCTCATGCATGTCTCCCCTACGTACTGCAGGTACAACTGTGCTGGACTCAGGTTTGGGAAGGTGGACATCGGACGCTTTGGAGAGGTTTCAGAGAGGTATTGTTTCTGTATACTCTCCAAACATTCCTTATTTTGACGGATTCTCTGAGCACAGCTATTTAATGCCCCATGAATTATTTCTCAACAGGTACAGGGTTAGTACTTCCCCTCTGGCCAAGCAGCTGCCTTCACTGCTGCTTTTTCAGGGAGGGCGGGAAATTATGAGACGTCCAATGGTGGACAACAAAGGAAGAGCAGTGTCTTGGACCTTCAATGAGGTGTGCCTGTTCTCTTTGTAACAAATGCATGGAGTTCGTACTGACTAGGTGTTGGTTGCTTCCACATGCCCACAGTCACGCTAATATGAAGCTTATTCATCCCTAGGAAAACATCATCCGAGAGTTCAACCTCAACGAGCTCTTCCAGAAATCCAAGAAGCTGAACAAAGGTCGCAGCGCGAAGGGACAGGAGGAGAACGGCTCTCATCCGGAGGAGGGCAGCGACGAGCTCCACGCTGACACCAACGCCCCAGAGCAGCCCACAGAGAGCAAAAAAGACCAGTGACGTGAAGAGGATGCTTCAGAGAGGGGCTGCATGAAGGCTTTCCTTTTGTTCCAGCATTGCCATGCCTTATGTTACTGCTGAAGAGAAGGAAATGGGTTCAACCATTGCTAGATGTCATCTCTAAGTTAAGTCTTTACTGTGGCAAATAAATACCCAAAAAAGCTGGACCACATTTCCCTGGTCTGACGGGGTATGATGCAGTGTGGTTTGAATGCAGCCATGCAAAAGATCAAGCGATGATTTGGGGACATTTTATTACAGACCTTAAGTTATTTAAGAACAAATGCCTTTTTTTTGTAATGATTGTTTTTTGGCTACTTTCAGCAACATGTCATCACTGCATGTCAACTTTTGCTGCCTGTATTTTTGCAACTAGTATGTTTACTGATGTGTCATATTTCAAAACCAAGGTAAGAGGTGAAACTGAAATAAAAACGGCTGTGTGCACAGTTTAGATTCATGACGCATTCAGTTTTTCATCAGTTCGACCTTTTATTCTGAGAAGACATCTTTTTAAAAATTCTTGATAAGGCCATTTTGGAAATGTCTTTAATGTACTCGTTACAGATATTTGTGAAACTTGTTCCATTCATCACAGCCCACAATAGCGATATTTTATCTCACATAGAAGTATACTTATTATACTCACATAGTTTCAAATTGTTCAATGGCCACCATCTTTGGCCAGAGAAGGAAGAAAAGTAACACAGGTTCTCTTTATCTCTGCGCGACGGCTGCTTCTGCCATTAATGATACATCTTTTCTTGTTACCACCCACACATGAACCAGGTAGGCATTTGACAAAATTCTCACAAATTTGCACGCCAGTGAAGCATTCAGCACAACAAACAAAAATCACATGCACACCAAAGACATAGCCCGGGAGGGTTGAAAACTTGTAACACAGTTGCTTGGGTTGAACAATGGTACTTGTGTGCTTCAAGCGTGTACTTTTCCCCCAAAGATGTGCTACTTTAATCGAGCTTTGACATTCTGCTGCACACACAGCTGTGGGCCTTTATAAAAGAAGGAAAGAAAAAGATATACACCCTTTACTGTAATGCCCAATCCTGAAAGACAAACTCACATACACACCTCCCTTCCTGTACTAATTCCTTTCTCGACATATCTGTGAGTTAAAAAAAAAAAAAACTGTACCTTTACATAATTTTTTCTTTTAAATTAGCAAATCAATCAAAACAAAAATCTAATTTTTTTCCTCAGAAAAGTGTAAAAAATAAAAACCAATAGAAAAAAAATGCGCTTGTTTCACTATGAATGGTCTCAAGGCAAAAAACCAAATCAACACAGTCTCCAGTTGCAAACCAGTCCCCCCTTAAAAATCTACTCAGTGGTGTATTGCATTCACAATTTCATTTATAAGCTTTTTCAGAAAAAAAAAAAAACACTTTCTCTCTCTCGCTCAGAAAACCCCAAACCAAAACAAAACAAAAAACCGAGCAAAGTGGTAGAGACTGGTTTGAAATTGTGTCCAGAACTACAAGGTTATCTTGTCTGGTGAAATAAATAAGCCCTTCCCTCGCTGCCCCTATTTGGCTGGCCATCCGTTAAAAGGTACAAGGTTCTGCTAGCATCTAAACTGACTGACAGACAAAACATTACAGAAAAGAAGAAAAAGAAAAGAAAAGAAAAAACAAAAAAAAACACCAAAAAGACATACAATGATCTTAAAGCTACAAACAGATTTTGCATAATGTCTCTAGCATAAACATTACAAGCGTACATTCCACAAAGATGCTTGTGCTGCGATCGTGATTCAGAATTTCTTTGTGGCTTTCAAAAATTAAGCTCAATTATTTGCCACTTCAGCTATCCACCAAAGGATCATCATCATTCTCTTTGGACAATGAACATTCCAGCAAGAGCTCATGAATGGCTGATGCAGCCATCAAATATAAACAGGCAACTGATTTGAAATCGCTTTTGTGAATAATAACACACAGTACATCTGCCACCCTCATCAACAGTTATCTTCAATACCTGACAATTTGACCCAATAGTAATCTGTAAGATTTTATACATGTATATAAAACAATATTTAAAAAAAGATTTATAAAACTAAAAGGATTCTGTGTTTATAGGTTGGACTCTTGTCTCCACTACTCTTATCAATTAACAGGCTGTGTGGGCCATTCAGACAGTGGAAAAGAAGACGTTTCTATTGGTCAACAGTCCTCAATCCTCCCTCTTTAATTTTACATCCACTGGATAAAGGCCATCCTTTCCTTACGTGTTGGACACCGCTGTCAGTACTCTGTACTGTGCTAATGTACCAAAGTAAAACAGCAAATCATTGAATAGCTATGCGTGTTCTATAGACATACCTGTACCCAGCCGTGATGATACAGTCACATCAGTCTATGGCTCACAAAGTGGCTAAATGGACATGAACTGATCCTGTGAAAAATTAACCAGTGTCCCCAGTTCCTCTTTGTTCAAATCTGAAAGGCTGAAGAATGGCCAGTGGTGTTACAAAGATAACAAAGTGAGTACCAGACAGGATTCCTCCTTTAGTCCATTGCAGTGGAAAACCGTCATTTTTCAGGAGCCTGCAGTCGTGGATAATATCCAGCTCAATGAAGAGACAAGTCGAAGTAGTCCAGTGAATTTTCCTCCCCCTCTTTGTGATAGACCATGGAGGACATCTGTCACTCAAACCGATATCTCGTAAGTGGTCCCTCCAACACCTGTCACCTTCTTCACCCCGCCCCCTGGTTTGGATGTGGTGTGATTGGCCAAGACTGGGCGAGAGGTGGATCTGATTGGACAGCCATCAGGAAGGGGAGGGATGTGTGTGTGGGGGGGGGGCGCATTTTAAGGATGAGGAAAGAGGAGAAAGGGATGTGGAGGTGAGTGGTTCTACTTCAAAAATAACAACAAACAAGCACAAACAGCAAAATGTTTCTCTACCAATGATCTTGTAAGGCTTTCGGTAACTATACTGAGTGAGTAAGAACAGGACAAGGACAAAAAAGGCTACAGGACAAAAATATAGCAGCGTGGTTAGGCATGCTTTCACAGTGCAAAACACATACTGGCATGCTTTTAACACTAATCCACACAGACCAACAGCTGAACACAAAACTTTCATACATGTCCAACTGTTAAACATTAAAAAAGACTGACTGTAAACCATGAAGGAGGAAAAGGAAGACTCACACAGATCAGAGAGGAAGAGGAGGGCTGACACAAACCAGGGAGGAAGAAGAGGAGGATTAGGAGGAAAAGGAGGAGGAAGAGCAGCAGGCTGACGGATATGGCGACGGATCACTACTCACTGTGGAGCCTGTTGCCCTCCTCCGGCTCCTCCCCCTCCCAGCACACTGCCTCCTCCTACGGGTCGAGGCTTGTGCTGTGGCCCTGCCTCCCCAGTGTAGGACTGGGACTTGCTGAGGGAGAGGCCTCGAGGTGGCGGGGAAACGGCAGGCTCTAGTGAGCGAACCCCAGGGGATGAGGATGAGGAGGAAGGGTTACGAGGACCTCGGGAAGAGGAGTCTTGGTTATGCTGGAGCAGGTGCTGGGTCTCAGGAGGCCCAGCGGAAGAGGGAGGGGGCGGGCTGACGGCACGCAGGTATGCCCTGTGGGGGGAGGAAAAAGTGGCAGAACCCTGGAGCAGCTGCCCCTCCCTCTGCTGGGCGATCTGAGCTGAGAGGAAGGGCGACATATAGCCCTGCAGCGGGGTACTGGGTGACACCACCTCAGGCTGGCCTGTTATAGTCGCCGAGGGAAACAGAGCATGAGGCTTCTGCGGCGACAGCTCGTGGGCGGCTGACTCGAACTCTGGGCTCTCAGATGGTGTCAGCAGGCTGTCATAGGACAGGCTGCCATTCCGAGGCGTCTGGTTGGCCAAGCTTTTGTAGCTGGTGTCTGTGGTGCCTTCTGATTGGAGCGTGGCCAGCGGGTTATGTGCTGTGTGCGCTGAGCGGAGGCTGGAGGAGCGTGAGCCACCAGTGGACAGAATGAGAGAAGATGGGTAGGAGGTGTAGGAGCGCCCTGTCAGGGAGTAACCCGACATGCCCCCCGACACCCCCCCAGCAGTCCCACCAGGGCCTCCGGGGCCCTCACCCCTCTCCCCTCCCCCTCTGCGCACCCCTACACCTCCCCCCACCACTGTGGCCCCGTCCAGGCTGCTCGGCTCAGAGCGGTAGCTAGGCTGACGGCTGGACTGCAGGATGGAGGGAGATGGAGAGTCAAGACTCTCCCCACGAATCATCTGAGGAGAGGAGAGAGGAGAAGAAACAGACCAAAGGCAGAGAAGGGGAGAGGGTAAGGAAAAGTGATGAAGGCGAGAGTGAAGAAGGGAGGGGCATGAATAACACTTTACTTGTAGTTTCCGTAATTAGCATTTTTAAGCAGTATAAACATTTGATAAAAGGTTTATAACACATTATAGTGTAGTTTTAAGCAGCTATAAGGAGATTTTGAAGTGTTCATTAATGTACGCCCTTTGTCAGCAATTTTATATTATTTCATATTATTTCAGCTATTTTACTATACTACCGTTCATTATCAGTTCATACAGAAGCCTCCACTTACGGGTGCCCACAGGAGGAGATATAGTTATCAACAAATACATTAGCACTCATATCTGTTGACAACTACATTATAGTGTTATACTTATTAATTCAATTTATTAATTGTTGTATACTGCTTATAAATGCTAAATAGAGCGACTAAAAATAAGGTGTTGCCCAGTTTTTTTTTTTAATGTTTTTTTTTTATAAATTCTACCAGAAAAAAAACAAAAAAAACCAAAAGTGGTAGGAAGAAATTGGATGGTTGACCGGTGCTCTACTCCATCATCACACTACTGGTTTGGAAACATTGACTGGCTTGAACAAGCACTGACACTGCATGTCAAAGACTGTGTGTATCAACACATAAATGGAAATACAAATACATACTATACATGAACTACACATTCCAGTCAATGCAGTCTCAGGGGAAAGGAAAGATTCACTCAAACACACAGAGACAGCAAAAGAGACACACACACAGATGACACTAGCTGAGACTTACTGATCAATCGATGGCCACTGAATGATCAATTTAAAGTAAAAACAAAAAAGAGGGGCATGGTATTAACCACAAAGGAAATTAGGAGGGGGAGGCCATAAAAGCCACCAGACCATTTGTTACAGTAATCTATGGGATATTGTTCGTTTTGTTCTCTTTACCTCTTGTGTGTGTGTGTGTGTGGAGAAAGGATAAGCGCATCCCCTTGTCTTTTACAAATGGTAAAAAAGATGGCTATGCAATAATCAAGGTTGTGTGTATTCAAAAAAAAAAAACTTAAATTTACATGTGTCTTCTATGTGTCCGTGTTTCCAATCAGACAGACATGCGCTTCCCTTCACTCTGAGCTGATTGTTCCTTTAATATGATTAACAGGCAGTTCCTATGTAATGTTATGTTAACAGTTGATACCTGATACTTTGAGGTCTGTGCAAGTGTAAATTGAAATATACCTTGTTGGGGTGTGTGAGGGCAGTGTGGTTCCTTCCTGGGCTGTTGTAGGCTGGCCGGTACTTGTACATTGATGGCGTAGGTGGAGCTTCAGTCAACAAACTGCTCTCTGAGTTGCAAGAAACCAAAAGTGACAAAAGTGGCAATTTAGTTTGCCTGAAACTTGCCAAGGAATAGACCCAGGTCGGTGTTGTTTTGATTTCTTCTTTTAATTTCCAGCAGACTACGCATTGGAAGTTCCTTGCTGCCTCCCACCAGTTAAAAACAACAACGCATTTGGTCTTTGCAAACGGAAATGATATACGTGTTTATATGCATATAAAGCGGGGAGGTTAGATCCAGTCACAAGTGGTCGCTCTACTTAGAAATGTCCACTTGTGATCGGATCACCCAAGATGCATGTTAACGCCAGGTACGTAACAGGGCAATACCTGCAACTCCCTAGGGTCACTTATGCATTTGTATTTGTATATGTCTCACCCTCTGTGTCAGCACGGGGCAGGCCAGGGTAACGCAGTTCTGGCTTTGGAGGAGGTGGAGGCTCTGCATCAGCGGACTGGCTCTCCATCTGATCTAGACTGCTCTTGGACTGGAAAAAACAATCAAAAAAGTAATGAAAATTCATTCTAATCAATAAAAAACTAATTGATTGATATGTATAGTGATAATTGTTCTACCGTTTACCTTGCAACTGCTCTAATAGAGGATCAAATGTTTGTTGTCATTATAACTTTCTAGAGAGATAAACTCTGTATCACAAACCTTTGTTCATTGTTTTTGCCATTAGTTAGACCTTCAAGTTCATCGATTTACTCAAACTATTTTCAGTCTCAACATCCACTTATGAAGCTGCTAACATCGGGTCTTAAGTATACATATGAGGTAGGGTTTTCTGTATTATATACGCATAGTGTACATCTTAACCACAGGAACCTTGAAACTCATTCAAAAAAACCACAATACATATAATCAAACGTGTAGCAATAATTTCTGAATAACATGAACACATGGGATTCTGTGCAGTTTTTCCATCCAAAACTTCCACGTGGGCATTGTTTTTTTTGTGTCGGTGGGATTAACTACCACTCACCCTGGTGCTGTGTCGGTCATTCTGGATGCCATTGTCCAGGACCTTGGCTTCTAGCTGACCCTCAGTGAGAGGCGGTCTAAGAAATGGTGGCTGTACTTCCATTGATTGAGGGCTCCGCCACCGGCCCATGTATCTGTGAATGGACATACACATTTATTTAAATCCTAATTAAAGTGATACAAGCATGAAACAACAGTATGTTGCTCAAACAAGACAAATATAATCTAGCACCAAAAACCACTCACACTGAAAGCTTGTACTCATTTATTCCATTAACTGAACAGACAAGTGAGAACAATAAAAGAGGAGGGTGGAAAAGTGGAAGGGGAGAGAGAGCAGTGGAAAGAAAAGGGCAGTGGAAAAAGAATAATTGTTGAGCAGAGTGTTAAAGGAAGGGAGTAAATAGATGAGTACAGATCCGAGAGGAAGGCTGACCTGGGGGCCTGGGAGCTGCAGAGCACATGTGAAATATTCCTCCAGCAGCCATTGGTGAAAGGGTTAACGCCACCCCGAAACTTTCCTGTCACCTACAGTGAGAGGGAGTGGGAGAGAAAAAAACAAAACAAAAAACGATCCAGCTGACATGGACACCAACGTTAATGATAAAAATACAATAAAAAAACATTTGTCTTAACTGAATCTGAATTAAGTCAGTGACGTAGGATGTGATAATGCAACCAGCTCTTCTATGTACCTGTTCATTTGTGGTCCTGCCGCGGGCCACCAGCACTACGTGGAACCCAGTCAGGCCAGCGACAGGGACAAAAAACAGACCAGCCACACACATCACAGCCATACTGGGAGGAGAACGTCAAGGAGATTACGACAAATCCAGCAGAAAAAAAAAAAGGAAAAAAGAAAAAAAAAAAGAAATGAAAATTCCATAAAGTGTTCTGCATTTCTATGACTGCAGTGTGCCAAGTGAAGGATACGTAACAGCGGCATGTGGTGTGTCCAGCTGTTGGCGGTGGTGCAGGACATAAACCAAGCCAAAGCCAAATACGTCCATGATGTGGGTGGTAAGTGATAGCAGGAAGAGGAAGAAATAGCGATAATTCCTCCGACCAATGCAGTTGTTCACCCAAGGACAGTGGTGGTCAAAATCCTAACAGAAAGCACAGGGTCAATAGACAAGAAGGTGCAAGCACCAGTAAAGACATGACAGAGAGGAAAATAATGATGATAAGCATCAACTACAAAAAAAAAAAAAAATCAAAATCAGATGTGCACACAATTTCTACCTTCCACACTCACAAAGGGAAAACTAAGAATAGGACAGATCTAGGTTGCACAGTCAATTCACGCAGGAGTTTATAAAAGCTCACTGTGAAATTACGAATTTCTATTAAACCTAAGACACATTACACACACACACACACACACACACACACACACACACACACACACACACACAGGTATATGTAATGCAACCATGTAAGCAGTGTTTTCAGACTTAGCGCTGCTGAAACTTAGATACATTAATTTTCATATTAATATTTTAACAATTACAAAGCCAAGCAGGTGTTATAAAAGTTCCATTGACATTCTATCAATAAGTAAAAAAATATACAAATAGTAACAAAAGGGCAACCTGAGGGGAAAGAATTTAAAAGCAAAAAATGAGCCCAGATCATCAGACACAGTCACCCTGTTCCACCCAGTTTCCCTGTGTAACATTCACTCATATTTGCATGGAATTGTGATAGAAAGCCCATTACACTAGGTGTGTGTGGGGATGTGTGTGTGTGTGTGTGTGTGTGTGTGTGTGTGTACCTCCACGCAGTTGTCGCAGACTGAGCAGTGCGAGCAGCGCGGCGGGCGGTAGAAGCGGCAGGTTGAGCACCACTTCATGCGCACCTGGATGCCTTTGATCTCCACTGTCTTATAGAGCGGTGCGCGGAAATCATCCTCTTTATCCTCATCCTCCTCCGCTACAGACAACAGTCACACACAGGCACTGAGACTGTACCCACATAATACATGATCATCTCCCTACATTGTGGTAACACAGTAAATTATTCCATTTTCTAGTGTATTGCTGGCAATATTTTGCCTATTTGATGATTCTTTGTGTTCTTTTTAGTCTGAATTTATCTATAATGTACTGAAAAGAACTGCATCATGATTACATGATTACAAAGACTCGCACATCCACACTGTTCTTGTGTGTTTACCTCTGGGGAAGACTCCAGGGTCCATGAAAGTGGCCATGCAGAAGTTGGCGAGGGTGAAGAGGAAGATCACTGCATTGTAAATGGGAATGACAGAGGAGAAATACTCTGACAACCACGGGCACCTGGACAGCAGGAAAAAAGGAAGAAAACAAAATAACAAGTTGACATATCATTGCCATGACTACTAGTCTTTCAAAGCCTGACATGTTTTCTTTGTATTCAGGACAGAAAAAGCAGCAAGGAGAGTATACACAAGCATGCTTGAATCCCTGCACCTGCTGGCAAGACACAAATGGGAAAATTGACCAAGTCACACTCCATGCTCTATCAACATCTGCCGATAAGCCTTTGTGCTTGTGTTCCCCCTAACAGCTCCAGTGAAGCTCTTCAGTGGCCAGAAATAGAAGACTCTTATTATAAAAAGGGAGCTCAGAGCTGTGATTGTGAGGAACTGTGCGCAAGAGAAAAGAGGGTTCGAAACAGCAGGGCATCTTCAGATGAAACACATCAACACAAGGATATTCGCACCTGCCTTTATCAAACACAAATATGTACAAACATTAGTCAGTGACACAACTGTGTGTAAGTATATGTGACCCTTTGGCATCATGTTTGTATTACTTGCCAGTGTGCATGCATATATGAGAGAGATGGACCAAGAGACACTTACGTGAAGCAGAAGAACAGGGTGGTGGATCCGACAAGGAAAGTGGTGGCCGCAGACACTGGGACATATCGGCTGGGTCGAAATGGACGGGGAGGAGCAGAAGCGGGGCCACCTACTCCTCCCCCAACCCCCCCACCACTGAAGCCCGGCATCAGAAACAGAGAGGGGGGGGGGGGACAGAGAGAGAGAGGTAGATATCTACTGTCTACCTACTATAAGAGGTACTTTACAGGTCAAAATGGCAAATATGGTGTTTGTTTGGAAGGTGGGGCCATTACTATATACTGGAAAAGAAAACCCAACACTATGCAAAGCAGCAACTCATTAGAAACATGAGGGATTCTCTGTGTCTACACACAAAATGTCTCCCAGCACTAATAGACTCAAAAATCACAACAACAAAAAAAGGAGAATTATTTATATAACAATATACAGCTCTACTTGCATGTGTGCAATTTGTTGTAAATATTTAAATTGTGTGCATAATCTTATTAGAAGCGTATAAAAGCAAAACTACACAAGAGCAATGTAATACAAAAATATGTTTAGGTAATTCATAAATATTTTTGTATGGCTTTAATGTAAATGTATTTGGTGCAACAATATAAATAAATCTAATCTTAAGCTGTTCCCTGTTACCAGCGCAACCCTAACACTGCTGTGCATGTACTCAAAAGTGCAGACACTCTCATACGCGACTAAAATTAGAGCAATCTAGGTTTCTCTCCACTCCTGAAAGTCAGTGTTTACATTAATGCTCGTCACTGTGATCGAGTTCTGATTACGCCTCTCAGAGAAAATGAATAGAAAAAGAAAAGACCAAAAAATTAAAGAGGTAGTGGGTGGATAGCCAGCAGGCTGAGAACAGAAGCACATGGAGGAGAACAGGCAGAGGATTGAGCGTAGCAGGTGCTGATGACTTCTGCGATTGTCCCAAAACAGGTTATTTAGGCACTGGGTGGGTGGAAGAAACTGAGGATGGCGGCAGGCGAGACAGTTCCAGCTTTTCGAATTAAGTCAGCAGGGGAAAACATCTAAACAAACAAATTCACTTTTAAACCAGTTGCAGGAAACAGCTCAACATCAAACAAAAGTCCAGCTGGAATTTATTTTTCAAAATCTGATTAAAAAAATAAAAATAAGAAATAAAAATAAAAAATGAAATGATGTCTAGTCTTGCCTTTACAAGTAAAATAGCTCAAATAGCCAAGCAGTGTCCCCTGGGACTTTTGAGACCCCTGCGTTCAGTCTTTGTGCCAATATGGGGACAAAATCAACTCATTCCAAAAAGAAGCCCCATGTATTTCACCGAGGTGTCACCGCACTTGGCCGGGGCCGTATGTAGAGACCTCTCCCACCTCCAAATTCTCTGCAGATAGAGCTCCTTTCCCATTTTGCATCTCTTCAACAAAGCCATGTGCAGCAGTGATGTTATGGAGTCTGATGCATTTTAGTCCTTTTTTTCCCTCTTTGTCCACCTGTCTTCTTTCACCACTGCCTCTGGGGGTAAACTGTTGGATGTCCCTGTAAAAAAAAAAAGAAGTTGCAATTACAGCTGAAATTCGTACTTTATTAGACTAAGTGGCAGCTGGCTGTTTCTTAGTTGTAAGGATGTGCCACTCTCCTTTTCCTACATGACGGTAAATCAAAAATCTCGGTTGGACAATGAAGGCAATTGCTTCAGGAAACTGTGATGGGCATTTAATTTTTCACTACTTTCTGATATTTTATAGACCCAATGATTACTACTTTGAAAATACTCTTCAGATTAAATGAATAAAATAAATAGTCATGGGTCTGCATACTATAACAGAATGGAGAACGCAAGTACCTACAATAATGACATGTTTGAAAATGTTCATTTTTCATTTTGCAAGTTTGAACTTCACGTCAAAAGTTAATTTCCTTGTTGGGTTACAGGGCAGAGTTAGACACGAGAAGCAGAGATGTTAATCTGATTTCACAATAATCAGGCTGACTAACCAACTTCTGAAAGACCTAAAAAACTTGTGTTATTCACTATTAGTCTGCCTTTCTCACCATTACTCATAAACAACGTTGTTCAACACCCTGCTGTAGACAGCTGTCAGCTAATTGCCCTCAGGTGATCAAAATTAATCACCTCCCACTACTGGAAATTCAAATCGCCATGGAGACAACGCTCCGTGACACACACATCACGTTAATTTCCTTCAACTCCAGATGAAAAACTAGTCCGCTTACGGTGTGAAAACGGACCCGGACTAACAGTGTAATCTGATAGTTTGGACACACCCCTCTTTTCAGCCATCATCAGTACTGACAAATACTGAGCTGTGGCCGAGCCAGAGTGTCAGTGTGCTTGTTGTTAATCATCTCATCTGCCCCACAACAAATCCCCCTCGACTATAATGGATGTTAATCCTAAAATCTCCGTGTGGAGTACTGCCTGTCATGTCACCGCGACCATCTGCAACTCGCAAGCTACATCGTTAAGTGACCGGTCGAGCAAATTTCATCGTCTTCGGAGGGATAGTGACACACTGACAGTTTCCTAGCGGACGCCTTGTTTAAATCTGTAACATCTGACTGACTATCAGTGCATCTTTGAGCCATAGGTTGAAACAGACCAGGCGTTAAAGAACAGGCCAGGGCAGTACTAGGATTCAGTCAAGACAACACTACCATAAAAATGAACCCCTTTAAATTACACTTCACTTTTTTAAAACTAATAAACAGAGGCTGCGATGTTTTACGTCAAACGAGCCATAATGAGAGATTTAACCACAACTCATACTCAATAATCAGTTAGCTCTTACCTAGCCTCGAAAGTTTTTTGCGACACCGCTCAGTCCTTTACCACAGCTATAAGAGTTAGCTAACGTTACCTGGTTAGCATGGAAGCTTTACACTCGCTTAATCGAATAGCTTTCACTGACAAGATAAATGTGGCTACTTTTAGCTAAACGGTCACCACAAAGAGCAGGTAAAACAAGCAACTAATGCCGAACATGCAAGCTGTCTTGCCTGTAGGGTGTGGATCGTTTAGGTCCTCCTTGAGTTAGACGCTAGCAAACAAGTTAGCTCGCTGGCTAGGCCGACATCGGAATCCCGGAACTGGTTGCATCGTCCCCCAGGTGGGATGGACAGCCAATCAGAGGGTTAGGGGGTGTGGTCTGACGAACCAGCTCAAAAAAGGTGGATTTTGATTGGCTGTTAGAAAAATAACTGTTGTGACCATAAACACTTTATATACAGAATATACAGTGTATAAACTCTATATGTATAAAATACAGTACATAAACTTTACACACAGAATATATAGTGTATAAACCTTATACACAGAATATACTCTGTATAAACTTTACACACAGTCTATGGTTGTGACCCACATTCGTTTTTATGACCACATAAAGTTACAGAACTAGATCTTAAAATAATATACAAATATCATCCTCGCGTCAAACTTAAAACTAGTAACTACAGCTGTCAGATGAATATAGCAGGGTAAAAAGTACAATATTTCTATCTGAAATGTGGTGGAATACAAGTGCTAAGTAATATAACATGGAAATACTCATCCAAAGTACAATTACCTCAAAACTGTACTTAAGCACAGTACTTAAGCAAATGTATTTGGTTACTTTCCATCGCTGTTCGTCAAGGGTAGCTATGGCCGTGTCTAAAGGTTTTTTCACATGCAGGCTGAACTGGTTGACCTTTCAGCGCTGCTCCTGCTTTTAATATGCAATAATAACAAGTCCTATTAGGAACTGAAAATCTGCCAATTACAATAAAAGTTTTAATATTCCTAGAAACTATCTATGTGGATAGTTTCTGGATTAAATTGCTACAGATCAGTTAATTAAACATCTGAAATGATTAATTTCTCACTTAAACTTTGCAATTCTAGTGCAAGTAGCCCCTCTATACAATTTTGGTAAATAAATAATCTTCACCATCCCTGAATAGAAAGCTTAATTAAGCACAAATAGAAAAAAATGAAACTGAATTACTCCCACTGAAAGCTGATATTAAATCAAATTCTTCCTCCAGTGTGTCCTTTCTTCCAGCAGACCAGCACAGAAAAGCCTTACAAAGTTATATTAGAAATATGTGAATCAAAAATGCATTTCGTGTAACACCACTAGGCTGGCATTCCTGTTTAAAGTCAGGCATTATAGTACTTTACTTTAGTTAGGTAAAACCGTTCTTTTCCTTGTCAAGTTTTCTCCACAGATCCCAGATGGTTAACTTGAAACCCCCAAAACAGATCCACCTTTGATACAAATGTGTGCTGATACAAAATGACCCGCCATTTGCATCAGTTTAATGTGTTGCATCTATGTAAATAACATGCAGATGTTTCATTTGAGTACTGGCATACACTGGGCATCACAAAGTCCTGTGTCAAAGAGTGATTCTAGTTAGACTATGCTGGCAAGTTGTATCCCATGTATCTTGTTCTTCTTTAGAAGAATATCTATTTTAATGATGTGAAACATTAAAACAGAATATACACTGTATCTGATTGGCTCCAGTGTGAGCTGGCAGCTGTTGACAAAACAAACAAATGAGATCATATTATAGTGCTCCTAAACATTCACTACTGACATACTGGTATGTCTGTTTAGGGTCCTTTGTAGTAGTGGAAGAAGAATTGAGAGGAATTATTTACTTTTCCTAAAAGCAGCAATACCAAAGTATAAAAATACTCCATTGCAGGTAAAAGTCCTGGATTCAAAATTTCACTTAAGTAAAAACCACAAAAGTATTAAGTATCAAAAGTAAAAGTACTCAATATGCAAAATGGCACCATTAACAGTGTTGCAGATATCATATATATTATTGGATTTTTATTACTGATGCATTAACATGTAAGTAGTGTTTTAATATTTTCAGGGCAAGCTAAATTTTAACAATTGTATCTAACAATGTATCATATTTTTTAAGATGATCATATGCTTTGTATGTAAAATCTTAATTTGTAAAATAACTTGTAACTATAGCTGTCAGTTGCTGGAAATACTCAAGTAAAAGGACCTCCAAACTGTACTTAATTACAGTGCTAAATAAGTAAATTAACAGTAAATGCACTTAGTTAGATTCTGCCACTGGTCCCACTACAGGATGTATACAAAAGAGAAGACAGCACACATCTCCCACTTTACTGACACATTCAAAAGATGTTTGCACACCTGGATAAGGCTTTGTGGAAATACTTTGCAAAATGTACTGTGATTCTTCAGCAGTAAAAATCCAGGAAAATCTATGGAGTTTTAAAGTTTTCTTAAGGCCGATTAAATTGAATTAAGTACAGACACAAGTGTTTTTCTGTTTTTCATAACCAGCCAATTAGGCACTGGACGTGCAAATAAATGTGAACTGATCACAGTGCATATGTAGGATAGGAAAATATGCCGACCATGGAACTAAGTGTGGTTAATACAAAATGCAGAACTTTTTTTTTTTAATTTATTGTTCATGAAAAAACACGATGTTTATAAAACAGATTATCAAGAAAATAATTACACTGGTGATAAAACATCATTTGCTACAAATTTTCCAAATATCTGTACAGTGTTGTCTATAAAATGGGGCGTAATTTACAGCAGTGACCAATTTCAGTATTTAAATCTTTTCCCCTGCTATCTGTAGTTTGTGCAAAGCACAAACAAGAGAAATCTAGCCAACAAAATCCTGCTCCTCTGGTACAAACATCTTCCCTGAAGTGTTACTTCATTTCATGTCCATGAAGCGGATGTCCATGATAAGCAGAGTGTGTCTGGGCAGTGGTCTGGGCGCTGGGGAAAGCACTTTCATCACCTGTGCCTGCGTGTCTACATAAGTCACTACAATGAAGCCACACACAGGGCTCTCCACTATGCCCTTTCTAGCACCTTCCTCTCCGTCCTCAGCACTGCTCACGCTCAGCACATGATATGTGAGGTCTCTCCCTGGTGTCACAGGCACCAGCTTTAGCTGTGTGTCATCCTGAGACATTCCCAGTGGCAGGCACGAGTCGGGGATGGATGGTGCCCCGATCTTATAGATGCGAACGTCTGAGAAACGCACTTCAAAGGAAAAAGGGTAGAAGGACACCCCGCGGAAGCCGTAGAAATACTCCCGGATCTTCTCATCCCGAGCCTCCCGCCGGCACTCCTTGGAGCGCTCCACCACCCCCCCAGACTTGGGTAAGAGCACAACCCGCACAAAGTGAGGGAGGTCTCGTTTGAGTTCATTGTAGAGCCTCTCATGGTCCAGCACCAGCACCACATCCACCTGAAAGGCAGAGGCACAATGGACCAGAGCCTGGTATCCAGAGCCCTTCACCCAGCCGCATGTGTTGATGATACAGCCTCCCACACTGGCCTTCCTGTTGACCTCACAGCGCTGGGAAAATACCTCGGCCAAGCAGGACGTCAACTACACGTCACGTAAAAAAGCAGATTAATGTCGGCAGAGACAAACAAATGAAGGTGGACAATGCAGAATAACTTTGTAGTTTGTCAGTGGGTTTTTTGGAGCTTCAAATTGTTATGTTACGAAAATATGTAGAATCTTTCTTGTCACCTTGTTGTAAAGTTTGATGTTGGTCCCTGGTGTAGTAGAGCCAAAGTGGTAGACCAAAGGAGCCTGAACTGAGAAACCCTCCTCCACGTCTGCCGGTCGCTCAATGCACAGTGCTGACACTGTCCCGGGAACAGACACCTGATAGAGCAGAATGTACTTTATACCTCATATTGATACGATCTGTATAATGGATATTCACTTAAAGCGTGTGGCACTTTTACAAATCAACTTTGGGAACAGAAAACCAAAACTGAAATTCAAAGGTGCAGGTGAAAAACAAGTAAGACCCAGAAAATTAAAAAACTACCCATGATACATTAACACTATCTTAAGTAACACTACCAATACAGCTAGATAGTACTGCTGCTTCTCATGACCAAAAGAAATGGAAAAATAACTGAGTCCCACTACACCTGGCACTTTTAATTAAATGTTGAGTAAAACAAATCTTCTCTCTGTGGTGTTCACCTTCTTTATAATCAATTAGGAGGTTGATTCAAGTGTAGGCTACAACAGACATAGCCTCTTGTGAATCCACAGGCAGTGGTTGTGTAATATTAGTGTTACATTAAAATAGCTCACAACAAGAAATAGACATACTTTAATTCACACAAACATTAGCTGAATTACTTCATTTGATTGTGTATTACTAACAGAGGCCTGAATAACTACTCTTACTGGAACTCTGCACTTGGCAATCCACTTAATGGACAAATGTCACTCAAATTAATTTAGTTTTTGAAAGCTTCCATCCTACATCCAGGGTATTATAGAAATTTGATTATATCCCTAGCAGTATGACAGGGTTATCAATCTTGTCCAGAAATCTTTGTCGTCTGAAATTGATGGCAATGGCTTGAAAGCACATCATCGGCTGTAAACATTATGCCAAGATACTATACCCTTCCTTATTTGTTCTGCCATTAAAGTGGACTGCACTAAGAAACTCAAACGCCCTTGCCATGCTTTGCCCCCACATCTTCAACACCTTTCTTCACGAAGAATATTATGATAATTCATCTTACCCCACTCTGTCCGACATCCAGTTCCACCAGTGTTGGCCTCCTGCCCACCCTTACAGCATAGCTTAATAGCAGCCGGCACACTGTTGACTTCCCCACATCTGTAGGTCCCACCACCATCACCTGAGGGATGATTTATGATTCAGTGTCAATGCAAAATACATTTACTGGGATCTCAGAATCTTACATAAAGGCCCCTGAAAACAGTTCTTTATTCAAACCTACCCTCGGCCCCCTTTCATTGTCCCGCTCTGCTTGTTTTCTCATCTGTTCAAGGGCAGCGTGTGTGTTCAGGTAGAGCAGCATGGGAGTATCCTTAGACACATAAGACACCTGGGGTGATGAGGGAGAAAAGATGGTTATTTGAGCCTCTCATTCATCAAATGTCAAACACACTAAGTCACGCAGGGTTAAATGTGACTCTATAAGCCACTGGTAAATTAAAACACTAAGGTATTCAGAACACAACCCACATGGAAACTTTCATGAAATTGACAGACCCTCCTCCAGGTGCTCACCTCTGGCTTCCCATAAAGATTCACACTGCAGCCTTGCCAGGTGAAAACTGCGATCTTAGAGCCTGGTCCAAATGTGTACTTCTTGTTGCGGTTCAGCTCTGAGCCAAACACTTCAGCCATTCCTGTGAGGAGCTCCAGCTCGACTTGCTCTGCTGCCTCTCCTGCCTCCACCTCAAACCGAAGTTCAGTCTCCTTCTCCAGGTCAAATCTGGTGCTGACTTTCCCAGCTGCTGGAGCATCTTCACTCGTCTTTTCCACACCCTCTGTTGCCATGACTGATAACAAAAATACCATGTTACAAACATCTGGCAATAACAGCATATTGAAAGGAAAAAGTTACATGTATACATCTATATGAAAAGTTTGGGCAAATTCAGTTACAATTACTGTTTATTTTTTTCCCCTGTTTTTTAAGTTCATGAAATAAAAAATACCTGTGAACTCACTAACATTTAAAGAAAGGATAATTTTTCGGCATCTGTTGTCTGGATTGTATTTACCTTTTTCACTTTTTCACTTCAAAACAACAAAATATGGACAGGGGTAGCAAAACATCTGCATACAACAAGCTATTTTAAATAAATCACCCTGAGCCTTAGGAAAATTATAATGGGCATTTTTCACTATTTTCTGACATTTTAAAAACAAAACACAAATTAATCAATAATGAAAATAACTTTTTTTTGCAGCCCTACAAGCATATACAGTACAACAACACCACAATAAAACGTCACAGTGCCTCAAATACTGGAATACTTTCAGGGATGCAATTAAAGACACATTACATTGTATTTTAATACATATATGATTAATCATTGACTTTATAAAATGTTAAGAATATTGACAAATGATTGTCAAAAGCTGAGCCACAAAGTTCTACATTATTTTTTTAATCTTATATTTAATGAAGAAGCCGCTTGACATAGATCTTTTACAAAACAGAAGCAATCTTAGTGTACTTAACACCCAATTAATGTAAAAACATTCATATATAAAACAATAAAATAGTAACTGAGACTTATTAAAAAGAGTAGCCCCAGTTTTGGCCTCTCATGTATCATTATCAGCAACAGGAACAAACTGGGGCTAAAAAGAAGGATTATTGATACTTTTAAACAAGTGAATTCCTTTTTTTTTTTTTTTTTAATGTGGCCTTTGAATGTAAGATTCAAAAAAATGGGTTTATGTTTACTTATTCATACCCACGCAGCCAAAGAACTGAGGATTCAATTAATGTCATCATGTACCTTCGATCCTAAGTGGCAACTCAGCTGTCAACCTGTTGGAGACAGTAGTGCAGTCTTAAACTGGGCATTAGCTACAGTAAGAGTTATCTGAAAGATCTTCAATGTACGGCAGGGTTTAGGGCATGTTAAGTTTAGGCTAAGCACACCTTGAAAAAAATGATTTAGCCCATCAGTCACTTGCAGGCTAATAGACAGGCTTGCTAGCAGTTAGCAGGCCGTGGCTAATTTAGCCCTACTAATTTCAGCGGCAAAGGTGAAATAACTGCCTCCAATAGCTCAAATTATAAGCATATACTACTCCCTCATTGTCAGGGGAATATCTACGGGTTGATAATTTTTTGATATATAGTACTTACGGCCTAATTTCAAGCCTTATTGTAGAATCAAAGGAGGTTCTCAAGTCATGAGCAACCGCTGCTTGGCTGACCATGTGATGTTGAAGTCACGTCCTAAGCAACCAATCGTTAGCAACCAATGCTAAGGGACGTTTACTGCAGTCCAGGAAAAAAATAAACATTTGAAGCTCAAACAAAACGTTGAAAACGACTGTATGGTTGGAGATAAGCTTTAGTAGAAGAATATTTTGTTTAGTATAAAGCTATTTTCGTTGCCGTTTGCTGATCGTTTAAAACTAACGATTTCTTAATTAGTTGTATCGACCTGCAAGTGAAAATAGTTTTATTTGACAAAGAGAAACTTAAATTTGTTATGACATGGTCACAAGTGTTACCATGAGGCTTTGGATGTCACTTAGGCGATTAGAAGTGGATAAACTGCCTTTTATATACAGAATACGTCTTTCATTTATTTTATTTTGATTCCCATTAGCCGTGTAACGGACACTCTTCTTGTGGTCCATGGCTAAAAAGTAGCTAAAAAAAATAATTAATGAAACAAATGATAAGATTACATTTATATGCATATACGCGTGAACATGTATAAATACCTGCACTTACATATGGAACAGGTAATTAAGTAAAACTAAGTCCAGTACAAGATTGTTACTATAATCAGCAGTGCAGCAGCACATACACTGCAATCTACCAAATATCCAAAAACAGTACAGACTACACTACTCATTATAGTCTTAAGTCTATTTATGCAACATTAAAAACTTCTTCAGCTGTTCTTCAAAAGCAATGTCATTCAGAGATTCTCTAATAAACTATGGTAATTTATTCCACAGAATGGCCACCCTGAAGAGTTTTCATTAAAGCATTAAGTTCTAGGGTTGAAGAGCTACATCTCCAGTCACTTGTCTAGTTTTGTGGCATTGCCTATTCCTAGTAAAGATTATTCTTGAGAAAACACTATCCGTTGATTCTAAACCATCTGACGCTTCTGCAAATTTTTCTTTGCTTCACTGGACCTTATCACAGGGCAATAGTCCAGATGTGTCAGTACTAAAAATTGTAGAATCTTTTTTAACATGCTTGGAGATAAACATTAAGGGACACATTTTAATAGTAGATACTCTGCTTTTAATGCTCTGCCCATTTTAGATATAATTTTGCTAATAAGACTAGACCAGGACATTTTCTGATCAACAGTAATGCCTGCGTTTAGTTTCTATAACCTTCCCTTGAATTTTGAGATGCAAATTGTACTTTTGTATGTATGTTTAGAAACCAAAATTAACACATTTTGGCTTTGACATATTTAATACTCATTTGGTCCAAATCACATTAATAGACCAAATTAAATTCTCTCTCAAGGCATCATTCCTGAATTTATTAACAACTTAAGCAAAAGAAGACATGCAGTATATGTTGTAATTGACTTATGAGAATACATTAATGGTTGTATCAACACAACTCACTACAGAAAAAAAAAATCTTTCAGATGTTGTTCTTCTTCTCCAAACCTCAACAATACAATTCCTGAAACTACAGAAATAAAATCCTTCCCAAAAAATTACTTCTTCACTAAGTTTAAAAAAACCAAACAAAAGTAAACACCCATACAACTACTAAGCAACAAGAAATACTTTATTTACCAAAACAGACATAAAAGCATAGTAACCATTGACAAATAGGAAGACTTTGCATTTGAGAAATGTGTTGGCGCAGAGAGGCTCCACTAGGTGTCACCATGTATCCAGAGGATGTGAGCTCTTGGAGCTCAGATCATCAGAGGAGGGACTGAGAACATCTCCTTGGTCACTCCTCATCATTCTGCTTCCACGGGCCACATCTCCTGAACTCTTGGCTGAATGTAAGGCAAGGATTTTTCTGTTAATCTCTAAAATATAAACATTCCCAACCCTCCACTGTTTGTAGAGTGGTACTCTTAAAAACAGCCTGAGTTACCTATGAGGCCATCAGTCTAAACCAGCAGCAGTTTGAAACACCTCTGAAAGGTATGGGGGTAAAGCAGTTTTGACTGAATTGAATAAAACTGACTGAATGTGGTCTATTAAAACATGATTCCACATGTGCAAAAATTAGCATTCAACTAGCAAATGTGAACTGTGGACCAGTCAAAGTAAGAATTTGTTTAGATATAGTCTAAATGCTGAAAGTTTACAGTGTCATGAGCTTGACTAACACATGATGGTAGTGGTAGTAACAACGACAAAAAAAATGCTTTCATATACTGAAATAAAAACTACAAAAATAAAATGTAAAAAGGGGCTGATGTTTTTGTAGTTTCTTTTTCACAATGCTGAAGACAAGAGAACTGTCAGAGCATCAGAAATGCTATTATCAAAAAATATAATTACAAACAGGCTACAAGGCAATCACCAAAGATCTTGAAATCCCCGTTTCAAGAGTTCGCTATGTTATCAAGAAGTTTTACAGTCATAAAAACTGCCAAGACACTTCTAGGACATGGTGCTAGGAAGAAACTCAGGTGAGAAGTCTGCCAAGGTTGATGCGTGGGCGCTTTGTTAAAATATTTTGATTGTAAAAAATTGGTTAATTTGCATTTATTTCTGAAGATGTTCTAAATTATGTCCATAAAATTCAGGGGTGCCAACAATTTCAACCAGGACTGTATTTAAAAGTTCAACTGTTGTCCATAAACCAGACAGTCCATAATAAATAAATGGTGATGTGAAACTTCCTTTTAAATGCATCCCATCTCAACTTATACTTCAAAAAAAAAAAAAAAGTATATACATGTATATACATGTATGTTAAATCCCTGTTTTGCACCCTCATGTGAAACTTCATTTAAAAGCAGCAACCTTTTATCTCCACCATAAAGTAATGTAATGAGTTCTCAAGCTTAATTTATTCGGAATTTTTTATTTATTACAACTGAATTAAATTATAGTTTAGTAACTGAGCTTTCTTGTTTCTTGTCTGTTCCCATTTAAAGTGTTCTGTCAGACAGCTTTGAAACAAACCTTCACTAGGTGTCTACTCAGCCTTCAGAGCCTCCTGTAGAGCAGTAACTACAACATCAGGTTGAGGAAACTTCAGCTTACGAGGCGGACCTTTCTTTATTCCAGTCCACAGAGATGTTTCTTTAGGGACGAGACACAAGAGAACAGTGTCATTTGTAGGAACAACACAGAAGATAAGAGATACTACTCACGTTACAAAACCTTCAAAAGGGTAGCAGTAAAATCCAATGCTTTCAAGATAATTTAAGATGTTTTGAATGTGTCAAATAAAAACTAAGTGGTTAAAAAATGAGCAACTGGTTTACCCACTTCTTAACTCAATCACAAAATGTCGCTATGCATATCAACGCAAAAAAAACAGAGCACACATTATGCCTAATTAGACATGGGGGTACTGTTAGCACTCTGTCTGTAGCTACCTCTGCACTCCCAGCAAACATAGCCCCCTGTTGACTGTTTGAGCAGGGCTTAATGAGCCTTAAGATACACCGACTCTGGCTTAGTACAAGCTTTTACTTTCTTTACTTCCATAATTAATGTCTCATATTTACAGCTGACATGAAACGTTTTAAACTTGTGGATGAAATAAAGTTTTGTGTTGTGGCTTTATTGAATGGTTGGAAAATATTTTATGTGTTTAAATAATTTCTGGCTAATTCTTAAGTTTGAGTTCACAACACATGCCAATATATTATCTTTCCTTCTGAAAAACCCCATTATCTTATTTTGCTTTCCACTGACAATTTCCCAGTTTACTCTGGAGGGTTCCACAAGCCTTGCTATAAACAGTTTTTTAAATGGGAACTGTTTTTCATTGTAAAGTGAAGGTAACACAACAATAATGATTGTCACGAGTAATTGGGGTATTGTTTCTGTGAAGACACATTGCTTAGTGAAATTCTTAAATGTTGTGAACCTCAAATGAAATTCCATTGACCACCGGTATCTATCTCAGGTGAATTTTTCATAACCCTGGAAAATAAAACCAAACCAGGTGCATGGCAAGCAGTGGTTGGAGAAATACTGTGAACTGAACCTTAAATAGCCACAGCAGCTGGGTAAAATACCAAAAATGGAGACAGTAACACTTGGCTGAGAATGATGGTCTTCCCTCTGGGATACCACATGTCTGACTTATTCCTGGATTTCCCCTTTTTGTCCTCCTCACCTTTGCCTCCATCCAGCAGAGTGATCTCGAAGCTGTTCCTGCGGGGTTTCTCAGGGTTGAGGACCACAGTAATTCCAGGGTGGGCAGCCAGGAGGGCAGATTTCACCTCCTCAGCATTACGCCCATACACTCGTCAGCTCTTACTGCCAGAAATAACAGAACAACCATCAGGTTGACATCTGCATAGGCTATGTAAGTTACTCATGAGGTGTGTGGCTGCATATGATGATGAAACTACATACATTTACTCAAGTACTATGTTTAAGTACAATTGAGGTTTGTTTACTTGAATATTAACATTTTATACTCATGCTCAACTGCATTTTTTGGGGGAAATTTATTTATTTAAGGACTGCAGTTCACAACCATATGCAGTAAAAAACAAAACAAAACTGGAGTACTTAATCGCTGATACCCCTGTGTAGACTTTATTGCCTGAGCTTCATGACGTCAAAACAACTGACTTAGGTTGGTGGGAAATTGAGGCATGTCCTGAGCAGCTGGCTTATTATAGACGAAAGGTTTTTGTGACAAATATACTAAAGATCAGCTAATAATTCATTTTTCTTTAATAAGCAAAACTATACCACAATCTTCCCAGTTCTCTTCTGCCGACTGCAGAGGGACCTGCATGGGACTGATTCCGAAACAGAGTACATCCCATCTATTGAAGTGTTACAGTGACAGGGTACTGTACATGCACCCATCTAACAGGGCTGCAGGGGCATTTGAGACTACGAAGGTTGGGACCCACTACAGTGAAGCATGTCTCCCTGCAGGTTTGAGCATATAAGCAACACAATAGATTTTATAGTAAAAAAAAACTACTTTGCAGGTCAAGATCTGACATACAAAAAATATGTTCAGCTCATGAATATGATCCATTATGATAGATCAAACTACACAGCAGTATATGTAATATTTTGAGGGTAGGATGTGATATTATTCACCAGTGTTCAATGACCACCCTTTGGCCTTCCTGATCGTCCTCCCCGTCTCCTCGGTCCTCCTTCTTCTCCAAGGAGGGTTTCTCCTCCTCAGCCGGAGCCTCCGCTTTGCGCTTCGTCCCTCGACGCCCTGAACAACACATTTTGTTACTCGTTTGTCTTCACGCAGCTTACACTTTCAATAATGACTAATTAGACATTAGTCAATAATGATTAATTAGACACAAGTAGATGACAGTCAGTCAGTCATTTCAGCCGGTCCAAGCTATCAAACACTTGCCGTGAATTAAATCCAGAAACTGGATAATGTAAATATATCATCATTAATTCTCTTTAGCCATGAAGCTAACGTTGGCTCCATGGCTGCAGTCTAACCAAATCACGAGACGACAGCCTCTGCACCAAGAGGTATAATACTCTATAACTGTGTATCAACTTGAAAGAACATAAATCACATCTCTATAATGTAGCTAAACCACGCAGTTGTATTCGTTCACAGTAAACATGCACAACTGGCTCACCTGCTTTCGACGCCATTACTGTTACAAAACTTTGGCGCGCATGGGGACTGTACCAATATATTTGCCGAAGGGGTTTTCACTGTGACGGACGAAACCATTATTAGGAAGTTTTGACACATTTCCATCTTGTCAACGTGACGTACGTGCTTACTTAGACTTTCTAAAAAATATACATTACACCATTACAGCGTGCATGTATTAATTTTCAGGACAAGCACAAATACGCATTTCGACCATAAAGATTATTCATCATCCCTGCCGAATATTATGGTGACCCTAGGGGAAAAATACTAAACTGAACTAAACACAACGACTGAATAGAAGACACAACAATATTCACAAAACAAAACAACAAAACCGAAAACACAACACAACAAAAGGCTTATTCGTTGCTGTTGCGTTTTGTAAACTGTTATGTTGTTTTGTGAAATATACAAAACATAATCAGAATAATGTGGAGGGTTTTGTTGATATGCTATGTGAAGTCATTTTGAATATAAAACAACATATAGTCCCTAAAACATAACAGTCAGTGTTAATTTTTAAGTCGATTTATTCAAATATGTTTATGACATTTATGACATGATCCTTTTACAAGTACACCCACAGTTCTTCTCATCCAGCACCCAGTAATGTTTTTTCGTCAGATGTCTCTGTTTGCAACTGGCTTATGGTTTCAGGCACTAATCTCCACATTTTTTGGCACAAAGTTCCCAGTGCGACAAATTATTCAAACATTATTTGGTCTGTTAAAGTAGGTGCCAAGTAGTCTATTGTGGGCATTTGAAATGAATGGAGCAACAGATAAACATTGAAATACTACATCACCAAAATTTAGGGGGAAAAAAAAAAAAAAAGCCAATAATGGCATAGCCAATAGCACATATATGTGATGGGGCACTGAACCTTCACAAAATTCTTCTGATTATATATATAGAGCAAGAGAGGCACATCTATGTTAAAATGAAGGGTAAGGAGATCATTACCGAGGATACACCCCAGTTCCTTCACATTTTTCACATGTTTTATTGAACACAAATCGACTGTTCACCAGGTAGAATTTACAAATGTAGAGCTATGTGTTTTTGTTAGATTAATAACTAAATGCATTTCCTCCGAGTAGACTGGTTATAAATCAGAAATGATATTGGGTCAGTGCCATTTCGACTACGTTGCCACCCTTTGGTAAAGCAGTTCCCCACAGAGATTCAGATCGATCACAGGCTTTCATTTAAAACAGTACTCCACAACTCCGTATTGCAAGCCGTACAGGCAGTGACGTTGTCGGTATTGTGATGGACAGTTTGAATAAAAGGAAGGATCAAAATCGCTGCAGCAAAACCAGAGAACCATCTTTTTTTTTTATTCCATGCATTTTGCTTCCTTGTCAAAACCTGGTGCTTATATTACTCACAATGCAACTCGATCGCTGGCAGAGTGGTCAAAGATTCAGGTGTATTATGTTAGTTGATAAAAAAAAAATGCTGCATGTAATGTACCACATTTTAAACATTTTCAGAGTAAAGACACCACTTTCATACAGACGACATGTGTTTAGACCTTTGACAGACTTTTTTTGGTGCCAGGTCTGCGTCATCCCATCCAACTAAAACCTTGATACACTTTGAAATCAATGCCCCCTTCTGGCAATTCCAACAGAAGATCTCTATAATGTCCTCTGTAAACAGTGGGACAGGTGAAGGCAGGTCCCCTAATGTAGACATGTGAGGGACAGCTGAAAGACAGCATCCAAGACAAACATGAAGAAATCGAGAGAAAACCCTGCAGGGCAACAGACGGATCTGTTTGAGGGCTTCCAAAGTCAAGAGCAAATATAGTGTTACCGGAATAGCAATACCAAATCCCCCCGTGTTTCACAGGGGATGTGGCAGTCCCATTTTTGGGCACTCAAGCAAATTGTCTAGAGGACGTCACCAGTTGCGTCTGTGCCAACAAATATGGGCTATACAGCCTCCCAGAGCGATGTGATGTGACTGACTCACAATGCGCCCATCTAATCACTGTGCTTTTGTTCTCTTGCAAGCTCTAGACCCACATTTCATCTTGGCTGTGCAGTCACTTTTACTAACGATGTTGTTGCCATATGATTAAATCTTTGATTCATTGTGTCCCTCTTTCTGAAACAGACCAAACACATCAAATCTCTTCTGTCTCTTTCAATTCCCAATGTGTCTTTGCAGTCTGTTGCAGTGTATTTTTAGCCGTGTGCGTAAACCTCCAGAGGAGTGGACAGACCGTCAGGCAGATGTGCCCTGTCTTCACCCCGCTTTCCTCTTTTACTTCTAACTGACTCAGGACCGGATGCAGAGAGCTCCTGGCTGTATTCTGATGATCAGTGCACACATTATTGCTCACAAACGCCCATGCAGACATTTCTGTGCGTACACAGAAACAAGGAGAGGAGCAACAACAGTAGGCAAATATTTAATTCATAAATTCAGGTCTCTTTTTTTTTGTACGTTTGCAGCTACAGCATTTTATAGTCTAATTCTCTGGGACGCTCCGGTTGATAAAGATGTATTCTGTTTGATAATCCAGCTGTAGATCTGTTAAGCACTTTGTAACTTTACACTGTAAAACACTGACACTACATGCTGGTTCAACTTAAAAGACATACGTTCCCCCACTGCCTTGAAATGTGAGTTAACTGAACTAAATGTGAATAATTGGTTCAAAGTCAGCTCATCAGTTATTATAATGGATGTCATTATCCATATTCCAATTACATTTTCACAGCCTGAAGAGTAAGTTCTTCATTTGCAACTCAGACCTTTACTTTACTCATGCCAATCCCTTCCTACAGGAGTTTCTTTTGCACCAGAGTTTGCTCAAACACAATACGGTACATGCTGCCACTCATGTATTGTTTGTATTAAAATGCACACAGCAAGTTTCAAGCAGTTTAGTGTACACTCTGCAGTATATTTATTGAAATGATCGATTTAGTCACAAGATCAACTAATGTTTATAAGTTCCAAAATGGGTCTGAAAAGGGAAAGAAATCTGATAAATTAAAATTTTAAGTGGACCAAACTTGAAAATAATTAAACCGTATTCATGCAAGATTAATCATTAAAGATGGATAGTTGTTTCCAGTTAAATCTGTAATGTTTTACAGTGTAAATATATATTCAATACTACATTTCACTATAAGTGAGGTTCTTTGTGTATGAATGTAGCTACAGTTTTGTTTATTTTTACATTTTTGGTGCACCTGAAAAATTACATGAACCTCTGTGGTTTTTGGGCTGATGAAAACCATTTCAAAACCATTCACATGTACAAAAAAACTGTATGAGTTAAAAGCAGTCTCATTTTCATCTCCTTAAGTGTTCATTTTTGACATTTTGTATAAGTTTTGGAGTTCTCCCACTGATGCCCTGCTTGCCCTTTTGGTCGCACTTCATCCAGTGACATGCACAGAAGCGATGGGCTCATTATTGCTCAGTGTTTGAACTATTCTCACAGTAAACAGTGAGACTTTGCTATGTGTTTCCATTCAAAATGATTTATTCCGGTAGTCCGAGGATCTTTTCCTCTCTCTGTTTTTCCTCACTCTTTTTTCCTTCCTCTTCCGTTCGGTGAGCTTTCAGGAGCAGAGGTTCAGCGCCCCAGAGGCTCATGTTTCCACGTGCTGGACAGTGGGAGCTGATCAGTGCAACAGTGCTGCAAATGATGTTCATCAGTTATGGATGTGATAGGTCACTTGTCACACTGACTGCAGAGCTGCCCTGTCAGACTTTAGTTATGAACCTGTTATGTTCTACAATGTCAAGAAAAGGCAATTATTCCATTCTTTCTCAGGGTAAATGCTCAGCATGCAGTGGCAGTGAATGAGTTCATATCAGCCCTCTGAAAGTCTCTCCCAGCCTTTTCATTTCCTTTGTGAGCCTTCTGACGTCAGGGCCTGAGTCTCAGTTCGTCCTCTGCAAAGAAGATACGTGTGAAGGTGAACGTCAGCGAAACACGCTAATGACATGCAAATGAACACGTACGAGCCAACACACTGGCTTGGCCAAGACAGGCTTAATCATGTGGGGGAGACTGTGACAGGGAGAGAGAAGAGCTGGAGTGAGAGGGGTTCAGACAAAGACAAAGTGACAGCATATGAAAGGCAGGCAAACACACAACAGAGAGGCAAGAAAAATAGGATAGAGAGTTGGGAAAGAATGAGTGGGCGCAGTTTGTGATAAGCGCAAATCATCAAAGTCTGACGACTTCAAGAGAAATTCTCTCAGCTAATGGCCTGGTTGTGCTCCTGCACCGGAAAAACAGTAAACATTGCCCATTACCACTGAGGCAGCTGCCGTCAGGCACCGAGGGCAAACTCCTACGGTTCTGCCATGAAAAAGCAACTTGGAAATATGGGAAGGGTAATCACATTAGTCATGTTTAAAGGTTTTGATCTGCATTTCTCGAGGTGGTTAACCCTGGCAGGAAAAGCTGAGAGGGGATGTCCACAGTCATTCGTTACTGCCATCTCTGCAATTCTTTGAAATCATGACCCACAGTAAATGTCTTTTTACATAAGCCCACTGCTTCCAAAGCTGCTTTAATTTGAACTTTTACCCTGCCATAAGCCACAATATCAATTATTATGAGAGTTGAACTTACTTGGTCGCTGCCTGCACGTAAGTGCTCAATAAAAGCTTTAAATGCCCATGAAAAGACAAAGCCTACTGATGTGTTTACCACAGTTTGAAACCTTGACTGGCAGAAAACATGCTCTTGTTTTTAAAAAATCCTTAAAAATTAAAGTTTTTTACCTCTTTTATCTCCATGACAGCCGGATGTTGGCATTAACATCATAGCATTAATCTTTAAGGCAGGCTGTAGCCCTGGTGTTGGAGCAGAGCAGCCAATAACTGTTTGGGTCGGCGGTTCGAGACCCAGCTCCTCGTGTGTACACGTAGGAGCAACACAAAAATCCCTAAAATGCTCCAGGAAAATGCAATTTGCATTGGACAAAAACATTTGCCAAATGACCATCATTTAATTTAGTGGTGATGCATTAGATAGCTGCAATCCACAAACCAAGATTTTTTACTTCTGTAAACCATGACTGTTCTTTAAAAATGTGTTTTACCATTAATTTGTATCCATGCTATTTGCATGGCTCTAATGGCAATGTCGGGTCTTTGTGTTGATCTATCACTTTGGTCTAGACTGAAATATCTGGACAACTACTGGATAAATTGCCATGAATTTGTTTACAGACTGTCATGGTCACCAGTGGATGAATCCTGATGACCTTAGTGTTTGCTGACTTTTCTTCTGGGGTTCCCCCATGAGGTTGACATTTGTGGTTCAAAATATCTCAACAACTTAGACAGAGAGATATTCAAGGCCCCTAGAGGATAAACAGTAATGAGTTAGGTGATCCTCTGACTTTTCCTCTAGCACCACCCGGTTCAATTTTGCACTTATCCTGTCAATTGTCTCAACAACTACCTCATGGATTGGCACAAAACTTGTTACAGATATTCATGGTACCCAGACAATGCATCCAACTTACTTTGCTTATCCTCTGATTTTTTTTCTTGCGCCACCATGGGGTTGACTTTTTAGTTCCTTATCAAAATATCTCGACAACCGTTGGATGGGTTGCTTTGAAATCTGGCAGGCACATCTGACAGGTCTCCATTGGATGAATTGTAAACACATTGTAAAGACATCCTGACTTTCCATCTGGCACAATCATCAGGTCCAAATTTCAGTTGGTCCAGTACTTTGGTTTATGGATAAATACCTTCTAAACTCCTGACATTCCCATCAGCCTTAGCTGTGCTTTGTCTATAGTGCTAATTAGTAAATGTTAGCATGCTAACACCCTAAACCAACATGGTGAACATGTAGCTCAGGTACAGCCTCACAGAGCCGCTAGATTGACTGTAGAATGTTAGACTTGTTTAATACTGTATAACTTGATAGGGGTTTCACAATGTGTGTTACAGTTAATTTGTCCTTTAACACTTAGATCACGCTGCTTACAGAAATAACAGATTTTACTGCCACACTGGGAGACAGGAAATATTTTTTAACTTTGTTGCTTCACAGGACAATAACCCAACCAAACCTCTATGAGATTGGTTAATAACATTTCCATTCATACATTTCAGCAAACTCCAATTCTCTGCAAACTCTGTTTATTAACAACAATGGCACACCCAAGTTTATATGCTAAACTTCCCCGTATAGATTATGGCAGAATGTTGTCTCAGTGTAGTGCACCTCAGATGCGGTGTGGTTAAAATGTGCATGTTTAGTTTGACTGAAAAAATGTAGAGCAGAGGATATGAAAAGTTCTGAAAGAAAGATGCTGTTAAGGACAAGAAAGTAGAATTTAGGCTTGACGATTTATCTACTGTAAACTATGACCGGAAGGAGTGAGGGAGACTTTGTCACAGAGAGGAGAAAAATAAAAGAGAGAAAAGTGGAAGAGGGAAAGTTGAGAGCAAAGTAAGATGTGAAAGTGATGAATAATTTGTGAGCTGGAAAACAAAACAGATTAGATGTGAGGGGATACAGACCGCTCCACCAAACTTCTCCAGACTTTACCATTTGCACATGAATGTTAGCGTTTATTTGTACATGGACACACATTTATATGTGTCCTTGCACTCCTAAACACATACATGAGTGTGTGCATCATCATCATCATTATCATGGTGAGAGTTAATCTGTTGAGGGGGTGTGCTGATTCCGGGACAAATCGCCACATTATCATCCTGGCCTGTTCCCCATTCTGCCCCCAACCCTGAATCATACCTCACCCCCCCAACACACCCCCAAAACCCACACACACACACATACGCACACACACACACACACACACACACGCACATGCACACGCCTTGAAAACTCATTCACCCATCTTTCTGTATAATATCGCCCGATATAGCTGCCTTCTGCACATGGTGAGAAATGTAATTGGGGGCGAGGAGTGAACACAGTTGAGATCGTTCACCTTCACCACACTCACTTACACTGTCACATGGATTTCTTTACACTTCATGCGCTTGCGTACACACACAGGCACACAACAAATACCCCCTGCCTTTTCTATGGGCTTTCACAGGAGCACTATGACTTGATTCTCTTCAAAAACTATTTCCTGATGGTCCTGCTCTTATTTGTCCAAGAATGTCAAAGCCATCATATGTCAGAATTATATACTTCTTGCAGTTCTGATGCTTCTTTCTTCAGTTGGTTATTTTACTGCGATTTTAGTAAGTTTTCTGTTTGGTAAATGAATTGTTGCGAAACTAAAATGTTGTCAGCTTTATGATTTGATCCTCAAATCAAATTTGTCACTAAGTAAAGGTTTCTTCCATCTATTCTTGTCTGATTAACTGTTGCCCATTTTTGTTTTCCTCTGTGGCATCCTTAGCGAATAAAGACAACAGAGAAACGAAAAGAAACTCCCAGTCATTTCTTTGTGATTGTTTCTTTATTTTTTAATAAAGCAAAGCACATTCATAACAAGTTTTTCTATGAAAAATACAGACTCTAACAGTGTCACAGTATCTTTCATGTTCTATGCAGAAACTCACAGTTATGATTCAGGTTAGTTCAGATTTAACATTTGGAGTTGAGAGGGAACATAATGGCCTCCATGAATAATGCAGATCACAATCAGGATTGGTATTGCGTTGAAAAGTTCACTGTGTAAACACCCATCCCATTTTCCCAAAACACACACTGGAGTCAGAGAGGTTATCTAATACAGCTTTAATATAATAGAGAAGGTTTTACATATGACAGCTTGATTGTCATGGTCTATTTATGGTCTGTATGAGCACAAAATACAGATTTATTGTCACTGAAATCAGATGAAACCCTTGGATTTATCAAATGTGTTCAGAAATAGTAAAAAACCGACACTCATTCACATTCCCCTGCATCTTTGAAAATATACAGTTGGTTGTGAAACAGTTTTGGGTCTTAGTGATAGTGGGTTAAATGGAGATAAACATACACAGGCACTCATTTTAATAAGAGACCTCTTCAAACTGGTCTCCTTAGGACTTTGGTCTCTTAGTCTACTACACATTCACTCACACACAACCACAACAAAAAACTGAAACACACACAAAACAGTCTTAATCAGGAGTATAACCCTTCCCTTATTTATTGTAGTGAGCATCTATTTCTCTGCTCACGTTGAAATTGATCTCTGATATGTTTAATCTCGTTGAGTTTTTTGATATTCTATTCAGTTTTGGAAAATCAGGAACAAGATTTTCGGGTGTCTGAGAGAAGAAGAGAGTAGAAAACACGAGTGGGAAAACATGAGTTTCCATATTTCATTTCTTTTCCTTCCATTTATAATCTACAGATCTCTTCTATCACCACAAGCTGCTGTTTACTAAATGGTACTAAAAGAAAAGTACAAATCCAGCTAGTCTAAAATACAGAGCAGTGTGTGATGGGCGTATGTACAGTGATGATGTGTGGTATGTACAAGTGTGGGTGGAGAGTCGCTTTTGGCTGCAGATCTAATGATCCTCTCGTGCCTTTCTGCCTGTAGATGAATATCTAAAGCTCACTCTTCTCGCATTGTGTTGATTTTCTTTTCACTTTTCCCTTTAATTCTTTATTCTCTTGTCTTTCCTCCAAAGCCACTTATTATCTGTGTCGATCCACCTCTTCCTTCTACTTCTGGTGGTGCCATATAACCTATTAATCACCACTTTTATTAATGATGAGAGTAAATCAGTGAGGGATAGTGTTAGCAGTAACTGGATGGTGAGCACTAGTTGTTATAGAAAATAGCTGTTGATGAATCACAACGCCTGCGTTGTTTACAGCTGTGATATCAAAAAACATCTGAAGACCCCACCAGTTGTCCTTGTGTTGTGTTTCTACCATTTCATATTGCTGCTGTATGTTTCCGTCTTTGTACTGTTAAAATCAGAGTCTGTTTTCATGATCTATTCCCTGCTTTTTTAAAAGTCTGTACTGCTAAGCAGCAGCTGCTTCAACAATGAAATCCTGTCCTGCTCTGCATCAGCTCAACTGATCCCTGCTCTTTAAAACAGCTCCCTGCTGCGTCAGAGTAGCACCCCCCCGCACCTCACGGGGGTTAACTGAAAGGAATCAAGATCCAGGTTTTTGTTGGAGTTGGAAAGAGCAGGGGGAGAAATTAGAAGAGGAAAAGGGTGTGGAGGAGAGAAGAGTTCAGCCAAAAAGGAAATGAAGGGAGAATGTGACTATGGATAGGGAGAGGAGGTGGAGGAGGGATGGGGTGATGGGTGAGAAGGAGGATGAGGGGAAGGCTGGGTTGTCATAGCCTGGGGGGCACTCCAGCTCCAAGCAGCGGATGGAGGCGTCTTCGTTGCCGTAGTTGGCCCAGTATTCTTCTGGATCCAGTTTGGGGAGAGCCACCTCATCCTCCGACAGTTCGTACTTGGACGAGAAGGATTCCACAGGGGTTTTGGGGAGGTACTGAGGCTTGACAGCAGAAAAGGGGAAGGCCTTCACCGTCTCTGTGCTCTTCTGGTACAAAGCCTTGGAAGAAGATGCAGGCTTGTGCTTGGAGAACCACCAGCGGGTCTTGGTGCTGAAGGTGGTTGTGGTGGTTCCAGCCAGAGAGCCAGGGTCAGGCAGAGGGCAGAGGGCGAAGTCCAGCTCCCGGAGAAATCTGAGGTCCTGACCACGACGTTGGGATGGGGAAGTGCACATTAGCTCAGAGGAGGAGATGCGAGCCTTGCGGAACCACTCCCAGAGGGGACGAGCCTCACAGCCGCAGGACCAGGGGTTACCATTTAGACGGAGGAACTGGATGCCCTGGACGTCTTTCATGGCCTGGCCTGGCAGCTCGGCCAGGGTGTTGTTGAACAGGTAAAGGATGGTCAGGCGGCCCAGGTCACGGAAAGCACGGCGGTTGACCTGCCTGATGCGGTTGTCATGGAGGAGGAGGCGGTCCAGGTTGACCAGGCCTCTGAACACATTCTCAGAGAGGGCGCGGATGCGGTTTCCATGCAGGAAGAGATGGGTGAGGTTGACCAGATCTGAGAACAGGTCATCCTGAAGAAAGTGGAGCTGATTCTCCTGGAGCAAAGTCAAAATACAACAAGATTTAGTGCTGTGGAAAAATTCCAACTGGTGGGTTTAGTTGTTGGCAAAAATTGAATTCAAGACAGAGATCGCTTTTAATTTATGCAATAACAGTTCATTTAAATCTCTCAATCTTAACTGAGACCATACCATATATGTACGCCTGGGGAACGTCCTATTTGAAAGTGGCTTTACAGTGATCAGAAATGACCTGGAACCACACTGAATGTGAGAATGATTTTTTTTCATTTGTTCACATCTTGGTAGGGACTTGTTGTCTAATTAGATTTAAGGGCACTTCAACAGCTGAGCTCTCACGACCAGCTGCCAAAACGCAACAGCTCTGGCAAAAAAAAAAAAATACATTGAATGACGATGAAAAATCTTGGCAAGCTTATTTTCACCATGTACTGAAATGAGCCACGGCCTGAAAAATTAGGAACTCGATAAAAGAATCAAGGAAAGCATTGAAAATGTGTGGGACAAGTGTAAATTATACACTATTTTTTATTCTCTGTGTTTCAAAGTTATTTAGTTCTACTGTGTTAGTGTTATATAAATAAAGAGTTTAGTTGAGTATTTGTACATGATTATTATTAGTACATGAGTATCTGTACATGAGTATTAGTACATGACCCCCAGTGCTTAATTTTAATTAAAGAGGGTATTCACCCAGCTGCAGGTGGAACTTCTAAGGTAAACTTATGGAGCTTTCCCTCTGTATCGTTTAGGTGAAATGTTGCATATCAGTGGGTTTAATCATTTTCAGTCGTTTGGCTGTCAGTCTACTTAAAAAGGTGAGCATGTCACCTCCTCTTGGTCTTCTTTTATACTATATATTATTATATATCAGTAGCTTGTTCTTAGAGTTTGGTTTGATTTTGTTTCATCTGACTCACAGCTACAACTACTGTTGAGAGGAAATGAGTGGGCACATGCTCCCTTAACATGTATTATACATTCATTTATAGAGTATTTGCAAGGAGGATTTGGCAGCCACTCACTTTGCTAACATTGATCATTCTGCATAATTTCCTCCCTGAAATCACCTGACATCAATCTACTGTGCTTGTTTAATAATATTATGGTAAAAGAAATCTGCTATTTGATTCTGCAGAGTTGCGTACTTTATGTTGCCTTGGTCCTAGATCTCTTGGGTGTTTTAATATTTACTTGTGTATATTCTCAGTTTGCATTTTAGTGACTGCGTGCTGTGCTCAACTCGCAGAACCGACATAAAACAATTCGACACGTGTCTGTGTGTGAGTGGGTGTGCAGCCTACATGTGGGAAACGGTACGGTGTCTGATGTGTTCATAAATCAGTACTGCAACACAAGTGTGTGTTCCTGCAAGCATCAAGTGCACATACTCATGCATGACTACCTAACATGTACAGATATGTGTTTATACAGTATATGTGTGCTTTTAGGTATATGTGATGATACTGGCTTTACCTGCAGGTAGAGAAACTGCAGGCTGTACAGCTTGTGGAAGAGGTCATGGGGGAGAGCGGCCAGCTTGCAGCGGTGCATGTGCAGGCTCTGCAGCTTCTCCAAGCCCCTGAAAGCTCCGCCCTCCAGGTGGCGCAGCGAGGGGTTATCGCCCAGATCCAGCTCCTCCAGCACCCTGAGGTTACTGAAGGCCCCGGCTTCGATCCATGTGATGTTGTTGCCGTATAACCAAAGCACCTGCATAGAACGAAGAAAAAATAATCAGGTTGTGAGAGGACAAATAAAAGAGTGTTCAGAATATCTCCAGATACTGGAGGGGAATTCAGCAGAGGCACACACACGCACACACTGCCCTTTTTACCTGTGTCTCGAAGCCAAAAGAGTCTGCGCGAAGCTCTGTGATGCGGTTGTTCTGCAGGAAAACACGTTGCGAGTCATAGGGCACACCGGCCGGCACTATGGTGAGGTTCTGGGACTGGCAGCTGACCGTCATGGGTGTGGGGTAACACACACACAGTCTGGGGCATGCGGCCACCCCACCCGGCTTCACCACCACCAGCCACAGAATCAGCCACAGGGACAGTCCACCTGGAGAGAGGGAGGGAAAAGCAAGAGGTGGTTAGTTCTAATGAGACAAATAGGAAAACAAGTGAAGGGTTAGGTTAACAGCAAAGGGTCACCGTCGCAGTAGTTAGTCCTGGTTTGGTAAACGTGTATATTGTGTGGGTGAAAGAGTGACAGACAAAGAAACAGGGGTTGATTTCAGCTTTTGGCACCAGCCTTTCTTTGCTGTCTGTCTGTCAAACCTGTTGCTGTTGTCAGTGATTCTTTTTAGCACTGCTGTGGTCTCATCTGTGACCTGTTGATGGTCCCCAGAACTTTGGGGTTCATATATAATTCACCAGATTACATTACAGAAATCATTCATCCATTCATATCCACCTGATCACTTTACATAAGTAGGTCTCAATGTCTGTTATGGTACGATTACATAACTCTGGATTTCAGCAATTTAGAATAGAAAAAATCATCAAAAAAAATCTACAAAACAGAACTTTAAGAGACAAAAACGCAAGTCACACGTGACTGCATTAAATTAACCTGGTTTCCTAGTTCTCAGGCTATCTACACTAAAAGGATGTTTCCGTTGAGAGGTACAGGCGAGAGGGCAGGCGTAAAAAAAGGTAACCAGACCCGGATCAGTTTCGGTTCTTGATATTGCAACAGCTTCGTGGCAAGGCTCGGATAACGGTGCGCAATTGTGGCCACCGCGGGGAACGTACATGCATGAATTAATGATGAAGTTCCCATTCATCTGTTGTGAGCAAGATTTTCCAGGGGTTCACCTCTTGACCTCTTAACAAGGTGGACTACTAGCTGCGCTGGACGCTGAGGGACAACTGGATTTGGGGCTTTAAGGTGGAACAGGACACCTTTCTAGAGTCGCCCTAAGTCTTTTTTTTTTACCCCAAAGTCGATGTGAGATGAGAAATAAAGCTCAGTATCACATGGGCAAAAATCAAACTTACATCTCTCCATGCGTAAAAAAGATATGGAGAGATTGAATAAGGAGGTTTTTGGTCAACTTTACAGGAAAGCCAAAACGAATCAAAAAAATCTCCTTACAGATACTGTCATCACATAAATTTACAAATAAAGGATGAATTGGATTTCCTAAAGAACTTGTACTTGACAGACGTCAATTGCGCCCCAATATGGCCAAAAGACGCGCCCCAATGACAAGGCGACATTCCTCTAAATTTATGACACTCATTACTGAAAAACATTATTTAAATTTAAATCGGTGTTGGACACAACACCGATTTAACTTGATATACAGTTTAACTTGATATACAGTTTAAAATATACGCAAAAATGACTGTGCGTAAAAGCACAACAAAACATAGAAATTTTGCAGTTTTCCATAGAAATACAAGGCTACCCAGAGTAACATGGAAACACCAAAGCGATTTTAAACCATTTGTCACTTAAAATATTTAATTTTAAGCCAAATAAATCACAGAAATGCATTCGTAAAACGAAGAGCACTCGGTGCATTCAAACTGCAGGTGCAAGATGGAGAGAAACTCACTCTTAAAGTTGTGGGCCCTGGAACTCCTCATGCTCCAACGCGTCTCCATCTCGAACCAAAGCCGAAAGCGAGTTAGCCTGCGCGGCGTGGAGGTGCCTGCTTGCTGCTATCTCTGCTGGGGCTCAGCTCTGGCGACCGAGTTGCTGCGGCTTCAGGCAGTGACGTGCCGGAGTCCCGGCGAGCCCTTTATACCCGCGGCCGCCTTCGCCCACAGCCGTGGGCAGAGGAG